>NC_050520.1:1098810-1103111 GCF_002922805.2 Oryzias melastigma
GAGCAGAGGAAACGGCCCGGCAGACGGCGGGTAGACGGTCATCTCCAGGTGACCGCCCTGGTTACTGTGGTGATCTGTCACCGTCACGATATGTCAAGGTGACGATCTGTCAAGATGACGATCTGTCACTGAGACAATCTGTCACCGTGACGATCTGTCACCGTGACGATCTGTCAAGATGACAATCTGTCACCGTGACGATCTGTCATCTGCTTCAGGAAGAGGACGGCTGCAGGAAACAACCACCTGGAGACATCTTCTGGCTCGAGTCTCACCCTGTATCTCCTCTTCCTGCAGAAGCTGATGCAGTTCTGAATGGTCAGCTTGGTGGAGATCTCGTTGGCGCCGGAGAGCGTGGGCGGGTTACCGCTGTCCTTGAAGCAGCCCAAGTTTCCCGGCACTGAAGACAGACAGAAGAGAGGAAAAAGAAAGTTATGAACAAGTTTCAGGATGAAATCCTCCTGGTTATCCCGAACAGAAACGCTTTACCCGGACGTCGGACCAACAGGCTAAACTTGGTCTCCTTGGATTATTCCGGATAATCTCCTTCTCTAAAAACTGGAAGGCCAAACACGGGAGGACATGCGGACGGACGCGTTTAACAAACCAGACTTTTTATCCATGACTAGTAAAGATTAGTGTGAACCAAAGGTGGGGCCAAGTCATTGTTTTGCAAGTCTCAAGTAAGTCTTAAGTCTTGAGTCAACGCCCAAGTCAAAACCAGTAAAATCCCAAGTCGAGTCGCAAGTCAAGACCAACAAATCTCAAGTCAAGTCACAAGTCTGTATATTAAGGGTTCAAGTCCTGTCAAGTCACTTTAAAAACAGTATATTAATTCCACAGGTCATGTGTGCTTTCAGGGTCTGTAAGTCCAAGTTGATTCTAAAGTCGTCAAAATTATGACTCGAGTCCGAGTCCGGTGACTCGAGTCCCCACCTCTGGCTTGTACGTCAGAACCCAATAGAGATCTTTCGAGGTCACAAGGTTGCTGGAGCTTATCCCAGTGGGGGTTCACAGTGAACAGGTTGTCGTCTGCTGCAGGGAGAGACTCACATTCACACCTGTGAGGGTCGTGTGGAGACTCCAGTCGACCTACGACTATGAAGCGAGTTTCTGGACGGCGGGAGGAAGTCCAGAGAAAACCTGCACATACAAACTCCACACAGAGACGCCCCAGCTGGGATTTGAACCAGGAACTCCTCGCTGTGAGGTGAGAGCGGTAACCACTGCACCACGGAGCAGCCCTGGAGCGACTAGAAGGGTAGAGACGCAGACTGTTGATGCATCCACAGTCAATCTTCAGCGCGTAGACGCAGATTCCTGACTCGCTGTTTCCAGAGGAACACAGGAAACAACACACACCAGGGTTTCTGACCATCAATGGACCGTCGAGCTTCAGGCTGCAGACGTTCCTCACCCCATGAGGGTCTCCGACTCGAACAGATCCAAACAAAATCCTGATTTTCAGGCTGCATCTGCAGGAGGTGAATCCTGCAGCTCCGAGCTCCAATCAGGATGAGAGGACGTCTGTGAAAGCGGCGTCCTCCAGGACGGAGGAGAACCCATCAGGTGTGTCTGCAAATGACTGGGTTTGGAAACAGCAACCCACTCTAACGCGAGGCAGAGAGATGCATTGTGGGAGTCTGCAGCCAGATTAAAGACAGGAAGGCTCTTCATCCACTTTGCTTTGACAAGAAGATTGCCGGCTGCAGCAGCTGATCTCTTCATCCCGCCGTCGTCTGACAGAACAGCTCCGTCTGCCGCAGCAGTCAGGTCTGCATCTGCAGGTAGGTCTGCGCAGTGCAATCTGCATTCCTGCATGCACGGTGCCCCCCCCCCCAATAAAGCATTGGAGTTGTTTGGAGAGTCAGAACAAAGCCTCTGAAACACATCTGTGTCGCAGGCGCAACAAGTAAAGGAGAAAAACACAAACACATCCAGACGACTTCAAAGCTGCTGATGGAATCTGGTTTAACAAGTCAGGGGGGAGAAATGAAGACAAAGGTGCATGATGCAGCGCTGGGCGCGCAGAGACCTCTGCAGACGTCTGCAGACACATCAATGTTTTCATTTAAGGAAGAAGATGAAAACAGCAACAACTAACAACCAAAGTGATAGAAAATACTCACAAACAGTTAAAAATATAATTCTTTCAAACTGAAAAGAGTTGTTTTGTTGTTTGAAACAAAAGCAGAATCTAATTCAGATTTAAAAACTAAGACAATTTTCCAACTTCTGCTCCCAGATTTAAACTAAAAGCCAGAAGTAATAAAAGTAATAAATAAAAGTTGCAGTTCTTTAAATGACCACTAGAGGCTGGCTACAAAAGACATTTCTCATCAACTTCAATGTAAAAAAAATCAGATTTTAAATGGTTTTACTGCCGGGTGTCTGGAGTATGAATATTTTTAAATGATTTTTTCAGAATTGATAGCAAATGAAAATAGTCATTTAGATTTTTTAGAAAGATTTTCTACATTTATTGATAAGATTTCTCATATTACTTTATTCCAAGCGGTCCAAGTTTTTGGAAAATTGTGAGGATGGAACGAGTCATTTCGAGTCCCGATTCATTATTGTCATTCAGAATCCTGGTGGTCGAATCGGAAAATCTCAAAATTGAAATAGAAAAAGTTGAAAGTGAAAACTACGTTTTGTAGTTGAGATTTTCTGTTTTGAAACCGAAAAAACAAAACATTTAAGGCTGAAAATAATAAAGTTTATTTTACAATAGTTTTTGATCAAATACCAATATTATTTTAAATTTGTATTATTTGGGTTTTAAATAATATTGTCCCAATTTATCTCCATACAGTTCAGTATGAAAACGTTAAGACATTAGCATTTAGCGTCTTCAGTGACTGCATTTAGAAAAGAAGCATTTATGCTTCATGGCAGGTTTTACTATGACATCATCCTGGAACAGATTTTATAGCAATTAGAATCGTTCTTGTAAACTCAAGACTTCTTTTTCTCAATCAGACGTTTAAAAGTTTGAGTATATCTGGATCCATCTGGACGCTCTGGTTTGAGTCTTCACAGGTTCAAACCAAAACCACAAACTCTTCTTCTGACAAATACACAAGAGCACAGATTCCATCAGACTCTCCTCAGAACCGCCGGTCCGGGTCGCCGCCGTGCACCTGCCGGTCGGCAGGCAGGAAGCGTGGCGGTCAGCTGACTCCTGTTTTCTGAGCAGCTGGTGAGCTGCAGGCGGAAGAATGCCGGCGTGGGGATGAGAAAGGTCAGCGTGAAGGGCCCGTCTGACGGCGCCCACACACATCAGAAGTGAATTCGCCCCGGGGCAGTTCTGCGTGGGCGTCGGCTCCGAGGTTAAACAAGAAGTAATGAAGCTGGTGGCAGCAGATGAATATTTATCAGACGTTCGTCAAAGCGTCTCTGACTGATTTATGTCTAAGTGATCTGAGATCTCAAATAAACAAGATGATAATAAGAAAACCTCGGAGTAAACATGCATTTCTGATGAACTCCTGCAGAAACTACGTCCTAGAAAACGACACCAGCTTTTGATTTAGACTATAAACAGCATCATCATAATCACAGACCACTGGGAGCACGTTACAATAGATCCGAAGAGGATCAGAGCAGGACGAGAAAAGCTGAACTACAGCCGCTCCGCTTGTGATCGACGGCGTGCTGGCAGCTCCGTTGGGGTGGAGGCTTGCAGCTTTAATTAGTTTAACATCTCAAACATGGAGTCATGATTTCACTCTGGAGGGACACGAAAAGCAGAGAAGTGAAACAAAAAGATCTGCAGGAACGCTTCATTAGCAATCAATCACAGAGAAACCCGAAACCCAAAGTACTTGAGAGCTGAGGCGGCGCTGCGCTCCACTCGCAGCGTTTAAAGGTTCACTGCGACTCAGTGAAACGGCGAGAGCGCCACCAGCCCGTGAAGCAGCTGCAGAGCTCTACGGCTCACCCTCTGCTCGCCCTCGCAGGAGTGGAGGGGCCAGGAAACCACACTTATCACCGTTTACACCCTTTGCTCTTTCCACTGCAGCTGGTTCTGGTTCTGGTTCCTGCCCCCCTCCTCTGTGGCTCAGCTCCATTTATTACCCTCCTGTAACACAATCGGCCCCATGCATAAACAAACAGAGCTGCTGCGTTTCATCACGTCTGAGATTATTACAGCGGACCGCAGGGCGACCCGGCAGAACCAGACAGAAGGGATCCAGCGGGGCGGGGGTTGTTGTTGTTGTTGTTTTGTGTTTCTGCCACTTTGCTTTTCTATGAAGCTCATCAAAGCTCCGGACTGTAAACGAGAGTTTGACGGTTAA
>NC_050520.1:1103177-1115431 GCF_002922805.2 Oryzias melastigma
TACTGCATCATTTAACCGTCCAGTTCCTCCACTGATGATGAAACACCACAGAGACGGGTCTGTGATCCCGTCCGGGACCGCCTCGTACCCACCAACCATCTAATAACAGGGAAGGAAACGGCGTCTCGGATGAACAGCTCGCCGCCTCTCAAGAGTCTCGACAGAACAATACAAGGAGGACATGAAAAATGGCCCAACACCGCATCGCCACCACCGAACAGGCCGTGTCCTCAGGAGAACCGGGACATTTCATCTTCTAACCAGATGAAAAGATGAACGGACACTTAGTGCCCTCACCCCTCCCGTAAGAGATAAGGACCCCCATCTATCATCAGATGCTTTCAGACGGACCGATTCTCATTGGTCTGCTGTGGAAACTTGTTCTGCTTTTGTGGAAGTTCACAGAAAATCAAGAAAGGAGCCGCCTTAAAGGGAGCCGCCTTAAAAGGAGTCGCCTTAAAAGGAGCCGCCTTAAAAGGAGTCGCCCTAAAAGGAGCAGCCTTAACGGGACCTGCCCTAGAAGGAGCCGCCTTAAGAGGAGTGGCCCTAAAAGGAGAAACCTTAAAGGGTGCCGCCCTAAAAGGAGCCGCCTTAAAAGGAGTCGCCTTAAGAGGAGTCGCCTTAAAAGTAGTCGCCTTAAAATGAGCCGCCCTAAAAGGAGCCGCCCTAAAAGGAGCAGCCTTAAAGGGACCTGCCCTAGAAGGAGCTGCCTTAAGAGGAGTGGCCCTAAAAGGAGAAACCTTAAAGGGAGCCGCCCTAAAAGGAGCCGCCTTAAAAGGAGTCGCCTTAAGAGGAGTCGCCTTAAAAGGAGCCGCCTTAAAAGGAGCCGCCTTAAGAGGAGTCGCCTTAAAAGGTCCCGCCTTAAAATCAGCTGCCTTGAAAGGAGCCGCCTTAAAATGAGCCACCTTAAAAGGAGTCGCCTTAAAAGGTCCCGCCTTAAAAGAAGCCGCCTTAAGAGGAGTCGGCTTAAAAGGTCTGGCCTTAAAATGAGCCACCTTAAAATGAGCCACCTTAAAAGGAGCGGCCCTAAAAGGAGCCGCATTAAGAGCAGTCGCCTTAAAAGGTCCCGCCTTAAAATGAGCCGCCTTAAGAGGAGTCGCCTCAAACGGAGCCACCTTAAGAGGAGTCGCCTGAAAAGGTCCCGCCTTAAAATGAGCTGCCTTAAAAGGAGCCGCCTTAAAATGAGCCACCTTAAAAGGAGCCGCCTTAAAAGGTCCCGCCTTAAAAGAAGCCGCCTTAAGAGGAGTCGGCTTAAAAGGTCTGGCCTTAAAATGAGCCACCTTAAAATGAGCCACCTTAAAAGGAGCGGCCCTAAAAGGAGCCGCATTAAGAGCAGTCGCCTTAAAAGGTCCCGCCTTAAAATGAGCCGCCTTAAGAGGAGTCGCCTCAAACGGAGCCACCTTAAGAGGAGTCGCCTGAAAAGGTCCCGCCTTAAAATGAGCTGCCTTAAAAGGAGCCGCCTTAAAATGAGCCACCTTAAAAGGAGCCGCCTTAAAAGGTCCCGCCTTAAAAGGCGCCGCCTTAAAAGGAGTCGCCTTAAAAGGTCCCGCCTTAAAAGGAGCCGCCTTAAGAGGAGTCGCCTTAAAAGGTCTGGCCTTAAAATGAGCCGCCTTAAAATGAGCCGCCTTAAAAGGAGCGGCCCTAAAAGGAGCCGCCTTAAGAGGAGTCGCCTTAAAAGGTCCCGCCTTAAAATGAGCCGCCTTAAAAGGAGCCGCCTTAAGAGGAGTCGCCTCAAAAGGAGTCGCCTTAAAAGGAGCCACCTTAAGAGGAGTCGCCTTAAAAGGTCCCGCCTTAAAATCAGCTGCCTTAAAAGGAGCCGCCTTAAAATAAGCCGCCTTAAAAGGAGCCGCCTTAAAAGGTCCCGCCTTAAAAGGCGCCGCCTTAAAAGGAGTCGCCTTAAAAGGTCCCGCCTTAAAAGGAGCCGCCTTAAGAGGAGTCGCCTTAAAAGGTCCCGCCTTAAAATGAGCCGCCTTAAAAGGAGCCGCCTTAAGAGGAGTCGCCTCAAAAGGAGTCGCCTTAAAAGGAGCCACCTTAAGAGGAGTCGCCTTAAAAGGTCCCGCCTTAAAATCAGCTGCCTTAAAAGGAGCCGCCTTAAAATAAGCCGCCTTAAAAGGAGCCGCCTTAAAAGGTCCCGCCTTAAAAGGCGCCGCCTTAAAAGGAGTCGCCTTAAAAGGTCCCGCCTTAAAAGGAGCCGCCTTAAGAGGAGTCGCCTTAAAAGGTCCCGCCTTAAAATGAGCCGCCTTAAAAGGAGCCGCCTTAAGAGGAGTTGCCTCAAAAGGAGTCGCCTTAAAAGGAGCCACCTTAAGAGGAGCCGCCTTAAAAGGAGCCGCCCTAAGAAGAGCCGCCTTAAAAGGAGCCACCTTAAATCCAACCTCCAGCCTGTTTCGCATTTTTTGTTATCAAAGTTACAGAAATCTTTATCCAGCCGACTCATCAAATCCACCCGGATTGTTTTCCTCTATGAATCTCTTCACAACACAAACACACAAACCGTCGACCAAATGTGTGATTGGTTCAATATTTGATTTTAAACTAGCACAGCCACAGTGTAAGTTTGGTTTATAATCTGACTCAGCCGGTTAGCAAACGGACATATTTCATATTTTGTTTTGTCATTTGCAGCATTTCTCGTTTTTTTCCATAAAACGTTTTTTCCATGATGTTAGCGTGATGAGTTTGCATGAAAGTGTTTTCGATCGGAATGTTGTGAAAATTGAATTGTTGGCTCAAGCTGAACAAAAGGATCTGACACACGAAATGACCATATTAGGAATGTGGGCGTGGTTAACAAAAACCTCTGTTACCGAGGAAACCCAAAATGTTACTTTTCCTAATCCTTCTGAGAATGACATGGATCTGTTTGGCATCCCCAGACGACCAAAAGAATAAAATGGTTGCTACGGGAACCTCCTCCAGTCCGGAGCAGCAGCAGACGCTCAAAACGTCTCTGGTCGACCTCCAAACGTTCTGAAGTACCAAAGAGAACGAGAGCACACAGTATCCAGTAAACATGACGTTGCCTCTACCTGCACAGAGGAATGTCACGTCTGGCTGGACGCCATGTGAAGTGGTTGGGCTGCTCACCTTCTTCCCTCCGTCTGCAGACGAACGCCAAACAATGGCGGGCTGCCGGCTCTCATCAGCCAACACAACGCCGTCCGGCCCGTAATCAATACCTTCAGTACCGTGATGGCCCAGGCTGACCCGGGATGTCCGGACGTCTCTTCATCTGCTCCTCATCTGGTATTTCCCCCGAGGACAGGTGTGGGCGGGGCCACGAGAGGTCAAGGGCCAAAGTAACCCGATACTGAGCATGCTCCGAGCTCTACCACCCACTCAGCAGGTAAATGCAGGTGAGAAAGGTGACGATGGAGCCTAAAGTTAATCTGAGGACTACAGATGTGTCAACAAATAAACCATTTTACATTTTTGCTAAATGGTTGTAACTAAACCGACTTTAATTAATGACTATTTTTTTCTTCCTTAACACATTTTTTTGGTTTTATTGGTTCTTTGATCTCCCAAAAAAAGAATCACTATGCTCAGGTTGGAGGTTGAATTCTTCAGCCGTTCCTTAAGTTTACCTCCAAATCTTGTGAATTAATCTGTTTATTCTCATGATCTCCCATTGGGGGACGACCGTCTCTCCTTCTGCGCTGAAGAACTTTAGGAGCATTTTGACGAGTGAATCTGCAGAACCACCACTTCAAAGTGCCTTCAGCAGCGCCATAAATCAGTCTTAATGAAGGCAATATCTCATCGCTGCATATTTCTGCTAATGTTCAGCAGTAAAACAGCCGCCCGAACACATGACTTTGTCTTAATGAGTTCAAGGTGTGGCGGCTTTGTCAGACGGACGCGGAGCTGCTGGGGTTTTTGTTCTGCAGTGACAGAGCTGCACAAACGCGGAAGGGTTCCTGGTACAGACTCGGTAAAGACTCGGTAAAGACTCAGTAAAGACTCGGTAAGGACTCGGTAAAGACTCAGTAAAGACTCGGTAAAGACTTGGTAAGGACTCAGTAAAGACTCAGTAAAGACTCGGTAAAGACTCGGTAAGGACTCGATAAAGACTCGGTAAAGACTCAGTAAGGACTCGGTAAGGACTCGGTAAGGACTCGGTAAAGACTCGCTAAAGACTCGGTAAAGACTTGGTAAAGACTCAGTAAGGACTCGGTAAAGACTCGGTAAAGACTCGGTAAGGACCGTCTGCGCTGGAAGAGACCCAGCTAAAGGAAACAGTAGATGTGAGCAGATTATTGTCCAACATCAGAGACCGGGTTTCTGGTTTGTCACAAGTCTACTCCAGTGGCTCCAAGTGGTGAAGCTTGCAGAACTCTGGTATAGACATATACTTCTGCTGTTTGCCTTGTTTCATATTTATTTATTTATCTTTTGCTCTGATTGATTTCTTGAATAAACAATTTCTAAATCCCAATCCAAAAGACTCGACTGTGGATTTGAACCTACAACCTTCCAGTCTCAGGACAGACACTCCACCACAAGGCCACTGAAGGGGTCATTCAGCAGGATTGCTGTACGTCTTAATGAAGAAGTTAAGAAGGCTGGATCTGTTGAGCCATCCTCTTTCCTGGACCGTCCCATTGTTGTGAGTGTGGTTAGTGTGTCTGGAAGTATTAGTGAGAATAATGGAAGTTCTCACACGCGACTGTCATACGGTGTCCTTACACTCTGGTCATCAGTGAGGTGTGAGTACTGACTGACCGTTACGTGTTGTAGACGTGCTCACTATGACCTGTCGCCCGCAGCACGCCCATAGATGAAAATGTGCATGAACATCTCCTCTCTGCGTAAGTCCAGCTGTGACAAAAGCTTTCCATGTGATTGGCTCACAGCCTCAGCTCGCAGGGCAGGAGGGCACGGCGGCACAACAAGTTTTTCTCGGTGATCCGCTGCTGACAGATGAACTTTCGGTGAGCCGATCAAAGCATCTTTGTCTACACAAACGCTTGAGGAGTTTCAGTCCGTCAGTCAAACGCCGGGCGTATTGTTGCTGCCTGTCAGCTCGGAGGAGCCGCGCCGAAATGTGTGGAACGCTCCGGGGAAGACGCAACCACACACTGTCACACAAACACAACAACACAAAGTGTGTGAAGGCCTGCTGACTTCATGAGAAAACTCTTCTGCATTTAATGGATATTGTTGACACGAAATAAGTTCTTCCTCTTGTAGAAAGTTTGACTTTTATTGATGATTCAGTCACAGCAGGTAGATGGTTGCTTGGTCTGACAGGTGTGAAAGCTCACCTGAACTCTGGTGCTGATCAAACAGGTGAACCTGAGTGATTTAAACTGAACTGAAGTCGTTCTTTCCTGATAAAAACGGCAGGAATTTTCTAGATTAAAGACAATCAGGAAAGATGGTTTCAGTCTTCAAATGAATCAAAGAAATGACCACTAATCAATTTGTTTTGCTTTTCGTAACTACAGATCAATTAGAATCGATCCATTACAACGTTTGCTGTTGCTGGAGCCTATCCCAGCTAAGTCAGGTCTACTGCCGCCCCCCCCCATCCAACGTTCAAAACTTTTGATTGACGGATTTCATCTAGTAGGGGTGTGGCCTTCCAACAAGCTCTCTCCTGATTGGTGAGAGTGGTTGCCATGGAAACGTCGACTCAGACCGACTCGGACCAATCACTGCTCACTGACGACGTCTGGCTGTGTCTGTATGGCAAAAAATGGCGACTAAATTGACCTCATTTGGTTGAACCATTTTCTATGGACGATGTCACACTTTGTCCAGTTCTCAGGTACAGTCGACGAACGTTAACAGTTAAAACGTTTTCAGTGGAGTAAAGACGAAGTGGAGAACGTTCATGTCTGCAGATCGCTGTGAACATGCAGCTCTCATGAAACGCTCACACCGCTCCTCCACGTCCAAACTCCTGCCTGAAGGAAGGGAACGTAAACAGTCCTCCTGCTGCCAGCAGGAGTGGCGTGACCCCTGACGCTCGGAGAGCTGTTGGCAGGTGAGCGCCGATCCTCCACCAACCGCCACACGAGGCGAAGACAAAACAAAAACTCAGCAAAATCCCCACATGGAGCTCTCTCCTGCACAGCTTTGCTTTCAGGGGCTTTCTCGCCAGCTGCGGAACGGCGACACAAAGAGAGAAGCGCTTTCCCACTTGGCCGCTGAATGGATGAACAAACAGCGCCAGAAGGTGAGGCTCCACGTGGCGATTGTGGTTTCACAATAGATGAGAAGTCCCTGCAGAGAGAAAGCGTCTCCGCTGCAGCAGCATGTGTTCAGGAAGCATTCCTCCTTCTCTCCTGTTTCAGGAGCGTTTCAGAGCTGAAACAGAACGGGAGGACATCAGGTAAGACGCCATCCGATACGGCCAGAGCTCTCAGAGAAGAGCCGGGATGGATTACACGCTTCACAGGAGCAGAGCTTCAACAACACACTGAACTAGAAACCGGCTGCAACAAAAGGTGGCCTGATTATCACCAAACAAAGAAGCTCCAGATCTCCTCCTTCCCTCCTGAGCTGCACAGGTTTGAATGAAGCTGAGAGAGGCGGCGGGTTCTCTGTATCAGCGGAGGTCTCTGCTCCCTAAATCCCGCTTATATACATACATATATATGTATGAAGCTGATCTGAATTAAAATACCACAAATGAATACGTCCAGCCCAGCCCCAGCAGACACTATCAGCCGGTCTGATGGATCCTGAGAGTTTGGTCGTCAGACTGTAGGATCCTTCTCAGACAGGATAATAGAGCCACAGCCAGAGGCTCGCTGATGCTCCTGAGGCTTAATGCAACAGGAGTCATCTCGGAGCTGCAGCTCTGCCACTCAAACGTCTGATTATAACGTCCACCTCGAGTTGGAGCACGTAACAACACATCTGTTCTGCAGATTTGATCTAAACAAGCACAACCACGCTGAGGAAGGTTGGAGCTCGTCTGCAGACGTCTCCTTTGAAGGACTTTCAGTTTGACTGATCCAAAAGTTCCTGTGAAATCTCCTCTAATTAACTAACAGAAGCGACAAAGCTGACATGCAAGTGAACCCTGCAGTGATTAAACAGTGTGAATGCAGACAGAGTGAAGGATTCCCTGTAGTGTATACAGAGAGAAACATCCATCAGAACAGACCAGGCAATCCAGAGACAAATAGAGCTGCTACGGTTAGTCCATCGCGACTAATTATTTTACTATTAATTGTTTTTTATGTCTCAAAACTACATTACGCTCTTTCATTGTCTGAGACCGTACGCCGCACTCTAGTGGTAAGTAAGGTGTGAGTCCTGGCTCCTTATTGACCGCACGTCTCATGTGAACAGCACCTCCGGGATCCTTCATCAGTCTGGAGGATTTGGGGGCGGAGTTAAAAAAGGAAAACTCTGTCCGACACGCCTGCGTCCCACCTACTCCCCCTGTGTTGTACAGCTGTTGACTACAACCTGTCGCCCGCAGCACACCCATAGAAAAAGTGAACAGTGCTGTACAACATTCACACTACAGCGATTCACTTTTTCTTTATTCCTTTATTTTTATTATTATTATTCTGTACGTTTTTGGACGTTTAGCTCTTCAGCTCTTTTTATGTTAGCTTGTTGGACTGTTTAGGCCGTTACTGAGGATTTCTGGGTTTTTGGGGTTTAGCTTATATTTTAGCTAGCAGGCTTAAACAGGCTAGCTGTTTTGGCTAA
Organism: Oryzias melastigma; assembly: GCF_002922805.2. Lineage (NCBI taxonomy): Eukaryota > Metazoa > Chordata > Actinopteri > Beloniformes > Adrianichthyidae > Oryzias > Oryzias melastigma. The sequence continues at coordinate 1,110,852 of NC_050520.1, forward strand.
TTCTGACTTTTTTTCAGTTTTTTAGGCTAATATGACGTTTTGCTAATATTTTAGCAAACTTTCAGCTTCAGTATTTTCAGGTAACTGGTGACTTACATTCAGATCACAGCATTCACACTATTATCGCAGGTGATGTTATATATCTAGTCTTTAAAATGTTATTTTTGTCTGTGAAGATTACAGAAAATAACTATTTAAATCCGTCAATGTGTAGCTTTCCAGAAAGACGTAAATGTTTATGTTTAGGTTCTGAATGTTAGACGTTTTCTATTAGCCCACAAAGCGACCCCATCAGAGGAGAAGACAGTTATGTGGCCCTCAGAAGAAGTTTGGGGACCCCTGGTCTACAGGTTTCATCATTTTTCTGTGTCCTCCTGAGGACGGTTGGGACTAAAACTTTAGTTTAAATGTTCTAAAATAAAATGTAAAACAATCGTTCTCACATGTTTTTAAAAGTTACTTTTTTATTAGGATCCCCATTAGGTAACGGACAAAAATGGGTAAAATGGTTAATGGTTAAAAACCCAGAATCATCAAACAGATGAAATGTTGGGAGAAACCTCCAGACTTTACATACATGTCATTAATGTCACAAAAACATGTCAGAACTAAAGTGAAACCTCATGAGTTCCACTGTAAGGCCTTAGCTTCATGAAAGTCTGATCCTCTGTAGATCTGATCTTCTGTAGATCTGATCTTCTGTAGATCTGATCCTCTGACAATCTGATCTTCTGTAGATCCGATCTTCTGCAGGTAACTGGGCCGCAACAATAAAGTCAACCTTCAGTCAGAATCCAGGGCAAAGGAGCTGGAGAGACTGGAGCCAGATCACACGACGGAGTGGAATGTTCCTCATGACTGAAGATGAAAGCCGTATTTACTTTATTGGTGGTTTTTATCAGATCTGGGTGGTAGTGGAAAGAATGCAACAACAGGTCTGAGCTGATACTCTTTGGACCGTACTGAACTAAAGAAACGGAGGAAGGAACGCAGCTCTGCAGGACGTTTTAGAGCCCCTCACCTGAGGTCACCAGAGATGCTAAAGGCTGAAGGTCTGGAGGTCTCAGAGCTGCAGACTAACTGAACCAAACATCCATCCATAATGGGTGGATGCACTGAATGAGTTGCATCAAAAGCGTGTCCAAACAAGCCGTGGAACTCATCAGCGCGAGACACTGAGTGACAGCTCGCACTAACGTCAGAGCAGGTCCAGGCACGGCAGGAGAACCACCGACGGCAGGCAATTAGGGACATTTTTCTGATGCTAACAGCTCTGGAGGTCGGCTGTCTTACTCTGACATGTTGGGATGTCGCAGTACTTCCAGTAGATCCCGTCCTCGTGGTCGGCGATGTAGCACCACGGCTGAACGTCTCCGTCAGGATTCCTGCGCAGGAGAAACAGGCACAAAGGTCACGTTAGAAACACTTTGTCTTTAAAATCAACACTTTTGTCCTTGAAGGATTTGGTGATTCAGAGTTTGGTTCACTCTTTCACTTCCTTAGATGAACGTTTGGTTCTCGTCTGACATGTTTGGGTCGGCCGATCGCTTTCATCCTTCCTTCAATCCTGAACGATCTGAAGTTTCTGCATCTGCATCACCTGCTGCATCGTGGGACCAGCAGGACCTTATTTATTCCTCTCAATCTTCTGTCACTTGACATTTCTGAGCCTGTTTTTCTACAATATGAATGAAGCTGGATCCATCCATCATTCATCCATCCATCATCCATCCATCCATCATCCATCCATCATCCATCCATCCATCATCCATCCATCATACATCCATTGTCCATCCATCATCCATCAAACATCTATCCATCATCCATCCATCCATCCATCCATCATCCATCCATCCATCCATCATCCATCCATCAAATATCCATCCATCTATCAATCATCCATCCATCAATAATCCATCCATCCATCATCCATCCATCATACATCCATCATCCATCCATCTATCATCCATCCATCCATCATCCATCCACTGTTTAAAGAAAGACATTTATTCCAGTGTAGTCCATTTATAGTAATTAATCGGTTGAGACAATGACAGTTTAAAAGTGCTTTTCTATCCTTCATTTTAAAACAGTAATTTGTTGTGGTAAAATGTATGACTAAAAGTGAATTAAAAGTTCATCAATCAGTGACTGAAAGCAAGAAATTATAAATAATGAATTTGCAGTTTGATCAAACCTCATAAAAACAAGGATATGTAATTATTAAAAATGTTCAAATAGTTAAAAACAGAATAATAAATATACATCACATGACCACAGTACTAGTCTAAAAACATCCATCACAGAGTTCAGATTTCAATATTTAACTTTTTTAAAGCCACATTTAGAACATTTATTCCAGTTGGACAAACTGTCGTGGAGGTTGATCTGGATGTGTGTGTGGTGGTGGGCACGCCGTCCCTCTTGAATTGTTCCACGGCATTCCCAGACCAACGGAGACGCCGTCTTTCCAGCTCCGCTTCAGGCTCTTCTCCCAGCTAAATGCCCCTCACCAGGAAGGGTTTGGTTTGGAAACTAATTATTTTTTGTTAATTTCTCCGGCAGGAATTCATCACTCGATCAGTGAAAGTTCCACCTCTACGTGTTCAGGTTGTCTAACAACAGAAATCGCTCTTAGATTCTACATTTGACGAAGAAATCAGAATGAATTTGCAGAATCAGGAATGGTTGTTTGAACTGTGACGTGTTCAGCAGGTGAGCAGTGATGTGGATCCATCAGAGAATGAAGAGCGCTCTTCAGAAACAGACCTCAGGGGTCAGAAACAGACCAGGGGTCAGAAACAGACCTCAGGGGTCAGATCAGACCTCAGTGTCTGTAAACACGCAGGATCTGCAGCTTCTGTCCTCCACTCACAGAATCATACAGATCTGTTTGTGCCGCCGGATCATGTCTGGAGCCTGAAAGCTAATCGGACACGGATCCACAGACAGCTCAGTGACTCCTCATGGAAACCAGTCGTGCTGGGCGGCGGAGCTTGTTGGTCCCGCCTCCTCCGTGGCGCTCAGGAGGCCGGCGATGCCCGCGAGCTAAAGAGCAGAACAAACGGCGGGCTGGAGGTCAGGGGGGAGGCGGTCTTTGTTCTGGGCCAGACACAGACGGCCGGCGGGGTCCAGCCTTTGTGTGGGGCTTTTGAACATCATCCATGCACTTCTACCCTCATCATCAGACCCGCAGGCTCCTCTGAGCTTCTTCTTCTACTGTCATGAACGCGACGAGGAGCCGGACGGAAGAGACGCCTGAAAGCTTCGTGTCTCCGGGGAAACGGTAAATCTGGAGCCTTGAAGCTCCGGAGAATCAGCACACACTGTTTATCTGAGGGAGGCAGGTTTATGTGTTCAGTACTTCAGACACTAAATATGAAAAAGACGATTAAAACTACAATGTCCACTCTGATCACATTTTAAATCTTAAGACAACAGTGGTCTTCTGGGACATAGTTTCTGCAGAGCGGCAGGAGTTCATCAGAAACTCACCTCCGAGTTGTGGGTGGGACTGTTGACCCAGAGCAAGCCCACCCCCCTTCCCCTTCCTCTTCCTGAGAGCTTAAAGCAGGGAGCTTATGGCTCCGCCCACCGTTTTTAAATCACAATCACGATTTTTTCATCTGTTCCTGATTCACAACAGCTTGAATAAAGAAATATTCAGAAATGTAATTTCAATCTTGATTTTTTTAAATCCACATCCATGATGAGAAAAGCTGGAACCGACATCAGAGCAGATCAGAGCACAGAGGTCTGGCTGGTTCATGCGGGACGTTTTATTTTGAAAATTCTCTTAAATGAGAGTTTCTTGGTGGGTCTTAAGGTGGAACATCATCAGATGTAATCGTAAGCTGCAGATGTCTCTCTTCATTGTATCCTCTTGTTTTTGTCTTATTTGAATGTAAATTTGAAGGGAATTTTTGACACAATTTCCTGAGAATTCAACACCAAACTGAAACCAAATCCATTAAGAGGCTTTTTGGGGTCGTGGAGGACGGAGCTGTCTTTGCATTTCAGGTGATATCGAGCTTTAACAGAAAGATGTCCTCCGTCTCAGTCACAGTACTTGTAGGATACCAGGAGGAAATCAGGAATTCACTCAAAACGACAAATAGAGCTGCAACAAACGATGATTGTAATCATCGACTGATCTCAGATTATTTTATTAGTCGACTAATCAGGTCATGTGGAAAGTGGATGTAAAGAACACATCTTAGCCATCATTAGCCTTAAACTAAATAAAAATAGAGACAATTAAGAAGTTAGTTTATTAAACTTATAATGAATCGTGCAGCTTCTGTCCCTCATTACTTTCTGGGATTAAAACAAGATTAAATCAAATGAGAGAGATCAGGAATATACCTTCCATCAAACCCATTTTGACAGGTGCTCCGCCCCTCAAGATGACGTAACAATTTAATATCAGTTTTATATATAAAGGGTCAAAGGTCACCTGTCAAAATGAGTTTGATGGATAGTATATTCCTGATCTCTCTAATGAGGTCGGCATCTAGGAACTATTTTTCATTAAAGATAAAGTTTTGGTCTCACTGACTCTTGAGAATGTCTCCTGCTGT
>NC_050520.1:1116291-1130711 GCF_002922805.2 Oryzias melastigma
AAACTAAATAAAAATAGAGACAATTAAGAAGTTAGTTTATTAAACTTATAATGAATCGCGCAGCTTCTGTCCCTCATTACTTTCTGGGATTAAAACAAGATTAAATCAAATGAGAGAGATCAGGAATATACCTTCCATCAAACCCATTTTGACAGGTGCTCCGCCCCTCAAGATGACGTAACAATTTAATATCAGTTTTATATATAAAGGGTCAAAGGTCACCTGTCAAAATGAGTTTGACGGACAGTAAATTCCTGATCTCTCTAATGAGGTCGGCATCTAGGAGCTATTTTTTATTAAAGATAAAGTTTTGGTCTCACTGATTCAAATATAAAAAATTTATATTTTCATGGTGCTGAACGCTCACAACTTTGTTCAGCTTTACTACATTCTGACTTCGTAGAATATAAAGTGACGACAAATCGACTATTAATTACTCGTCGAGTATTTTAATAGTCGGCTAATCATGGCAGCGCTACCCACAGATTTGAGGACTTGTGAGGTCTGGGCCTTCTTGAGAATGTCTCCAGCTCTTTGCTTGGAGCAGCTCAGCTGCATGTGATGCTGCATGCAGGTCCTGCTGGTGGAGGAGGATCTTCTTTGGCTTTTGTTTCTTACAAACGACTTCAGCCTCAGTATTAGAAGAACTTGTTTTAGTAGTTTGTCCTGAGTCTGTCTGAACCTTGTAATGCATCAGGATACACATGGAAAACTCAATGAAACACTTGGAGTAAAACAAGAGTTTCTTCTGAAGAAAGATGATGAATCAGCTTTTTATCACATTGTCAGCTCCTCTCTTCTTTAAAAAGGGGAGAGGAAGAACCCCCCCCCACCCCCAACACAGGAACGTGATCCATGCGGTCTCCACAAACTCTCATCTGTGTTTAATGTTGGAAGATGCTCCGGTGGTGAAGGCAGAGGATGATGATGATGCCCCCCCCCCATGTCAACAGAGCAGAGCCCCTCCCACACCCAGAGGTAGATCACAGAAGCTGTTTGGACTCTTAATGGGCCCAATTACGCCGCGCCACTCTTCTCTTCTGCTGCCAGCGTGCTGCACGCCGCGGCGCCCTGCCAGCTCCCGCCACATTCGGCTGGCACGCTCTGCAGCCTCGCCGTGGAAGGCGGGAGCCGACGAAAACAGCTGTTCTCCGCTGGCTGCAGCTCAGACGCTTTTCCTCCACATGAATCGCAGAGTTTATCATCTGCTCTGTAATGCTTGGCACAGACGACTGGCGTATAAAAGTCTAAAGTCATTTAACAAGCAGCAGCGCTTTCATGAAGCAGACGATTGCAACCACCTCAGGAGGAGGAGGAGGAGGAGGAGGAGGAGGAGGAGATGAAAGATCTCCCTCTAACAGGAGGAGGAGATCTGCTGATCGCACTTTTGTGGTTGGAGACTCGTCTGGATCGAGGTTTGGTGTCTGATCGAGTCATTCGTGACATTAGAGGAGACTTTAAGGTCTGAGTAATGTGAGACAGTTTAAGCCCCGCCCACAAATGTAAGTGTGTAAAAGATGAATATGAAGAGGAATGATCAGACGAGGAGATAAATTATCAGATTAACTGATTATAAACACGAACGCTGAGTCATCATTTGATAATTTAGCATTTAAACTGATAATCTACGGAGATTAGGTTTAATTTATTAACCAAAGAGGTCAAAGGGCGAAAATCTACAGGAAAATTAAGATAAAAAAAAATCAAGCTTAATACAATGAAATGTGCCGACAAACTGCACAAAAACATATAAATAATGAATGAATTTCACTCCTATCAAACCATGTTTTTATCTATTAAATATTTTACATCTTTAATTTGCTCTAAATTATTTTTTAGTTTTACTTTAATTAATGATAAATGTTTTTTTTTGCTGCACCTTTCTGTTTACATGTAACTTTAATCAGAAAAACAATCACGTTTTCGTGTTGCTGACGTGACGTTTTACATTTTTAATCACCTCAGGAAACCATCAGACGTTTGTCGTGTGAAACCCTCAGAGTTCACAGAGGAAATAAAGTCTGATGATGTAAAATTTACCGGAATGACGAGCGGATCCTCAAACCATCCGACCGCTCAAACTCAGACCAGAAATCTGAACTTTTTCTTACTTTCTGGATAAAAATGGTTCTAAACTTTGAAGAAACAGAAAAAGTTTTATGATTATTTATACTGATGAGGAGCTGCTTCATCAAGCGCTCACACATCCTCGTCTTCATCGCTGGAGTGCTGTTGGTTTGTGAGGTTTGCTTTATTCCAAGACATCAAAACAAACAAACAAACAAAAACCAACAAATTCAAACAAAAGAACAATATCTTAAAATTCCACTTGTCAAGGTCAGTGGATCCAAACCCAACATCTCTGAGAGCCTCCACGTTCCTGCTATGAGGAACTTCCTAATGAAAACTTCCACTGAACACACCTGGTGTCACCTGGCTGCTACAGCGACCCCCAGAGACCCCCAGTGACCCCCAGAGACCCCAGTGACCTCCGGAGACCCCAATGACCCCCAGAGACCCCCACACTGAAGCTGCAGATTGGACTTAAAGACTGTATTTTTTAGATCTATTTAGACTATGGAATTCAAGAGAAAACCACCTGGTTAAACAATGTTTTAAAATCCCGATTCAGCCTAAAGGCCGGTCTTCATCTGTGGTCGACGGCCATGAAGGCACAGAAAGAAATAAAACACAACAAACATGTACTAATGACACGATGAACCAGAACTACATTTTAAGGTCTTAAATAAGTTCAGATGAGGTTTACAGTCATGTGAAGAAATGAAGACACCATTAAATAATCTGTTATGTCTTAATCACATGATCATATGTTAATGTCGACTCTTATTCTGAAAAAATTCTGAAGTCATTTATAAGAATCAAACTAAAACAAGACGATTATTCTACTGATAGAAGAAAAGATGTGAACAAAAGTCAAAGTTATTTTTGCTCTTTTGGCTGAAATCGGGTCATTGAGACACTTTATTGTGGCGTCTTCCCGTCCCTTAAACGGGTCTGAAAGTTTGGTTTCTAAACTTAAACATCAGCAGGACTTACATCCTTTTGAAATTACATTTAAAATGAATTTTTAAAAAGTTTTGGCTTAAAAAAATGTTTTAACGTCAAGTTAAATCCCTTTGATCCGTCGGAGACGTTTGAATTGTGTTTATCCAAATATGTGTTCAGGCTTTCATAAGATGTGACTGTATATCAAAGTTGCTTCGATCCTGAACTTATTTGTCTTCTTCTCATTGGTAGATCGGTCACGGACCTCCTCCTCTTTCTCCTCGGGGTTTCATGCTGCTCCATGTTTTCCTGCTGCTCCTCACTGCAGTCACTGAGATGATGACAGAAGGCTGTAAACCCAAATGTGGTCTGTTCTTCCTTCAGCATCAGTGACATCAGAACATCAGTGACATCAGAACATCAGTGACATCAGAACATCAGACTGAGAAGTCCTTTTGTGATCTTTGGACTTCATGCTGCAGCGAGAACCCTGAAGCTTCAGAGTTCAGGTTTAATCTCTGCAAAGCCCTCAGGTGAGACTTCCACCTGTGTTCCCACCGAAACTGAAGCTTGAGAACCGACGGATCTAAACCCAGAACAATGCAGGAAGTTCAAGAGGTTTAGAGACCTTCAGACTCAGAAATCTGCTCATTTGCAATTCAAATGTGGGTAACGACGGACAGCACATCCGCTTTCCTGCTGTGAACATCAACTCCTCACTCTGGTTCCGTTCAAAGAGCTCTGAGATCCGTCAGCGCTGAGGCCTGCGTGCTGCAGCGCCGCTCAAACCGTCCTGCTTTGCAGAAATCCTCCAAACCCGGTCCAGTTCAAACAGAACAGATCCGCCTGCTGCTGCTCCAGGAGTTTACAGAATCTCTGATTCGGGTCGGATGTGTTTCCTCTGCCGCCGCTCCGGCCGAGCCGCCGTTTGCAGAAGCTGCGGCGCTGTCAGAGTGAAGGCAGACGTGTCTCGCTGAGCCTTTGTGTCCTTCACGCTCGGCGCTTCTGTAAACTCTCTGTGTGCTCAAGCGCTGGTGCTGACAGACCGAAGACTGTCAGGAGTTCAGAGGCAAATAAACTCCGAGCAAACAGCCTGAGAGGCGGAGCCGCTCTGCTGTGATCACCATCATCTCGTGCTTTTTCAAAGGTGCCACGTTTGTAAAAACACGCAACCAGTGACTGTATATGAGGACTGGCAGTGGCCCCGCCCCCCTGGCGTTACAAACAGGAAGTACTTTCAAAACCCCATAGACTGCATAGAGAAAGAGACAACTGCTATCAGTCGTTCTATTGGTCAGAAGTGAATCCTCTGAAGTGATCCACTATTTTTATTTGTTTTCTGTAGTTATTCAAGTTATAAACTGGCCAATCAGTTGCCTTAGTAAAAGTGGGTGTGTCCTCATCGAGCGGGAAGACGTGAACTTTCCCTCTAAAATGATGCTTTGGATCACCTCACATGACCTTTAACTGGTTGGTCCTCATCCAGCTGCTGCAGAACCAGATCCAGACAGGCTCTGTTACCATGACGACACCTCCCGCCATGTGATAAAGAGTATCTTCATAAAAATAACATTGAAAAATAACCAAACTAAAGTACTAATATTTGATCTAATATAGATTTCTTTCATAAGTGACCTTCATGGTGTTCATGATCAATAGTTAACAGACTTTGCAGAAGCGATAATGGACGCCTCACTGAGCATTATCCTTTGGGGTCTCCAACTGGCGGCCCGCGGGCCATTGGCGGCCCCCGCCTTAATATGAAAGTTCAATGTCTGCTGAGAGAAATCTTCTCCATGTCCACGCCTCTCTTCTTTGATGATAGTTTTGTATTTGCTTTATTTTTCAGCTTTTTGTTAAAAACCTCCATTTGCTATTGTGGTTGGATCAGAAAAGTCCTTAGCAACAGTTGCTAGCGTCATTAGCTCCTGTCGTTTCACAGGACACACAGAAGATATTCCTTAGCTGTACAGAGATGTTCCATAAACTTGTTCTGTAGACAGTGGACACAAAAACATATTTTTGGCACAAATGGGACCCCATACGGTCCAGCCTCAGCCAGACTCCGCCTTCAGTGGCTCCAAGATAAACTGAGCTTGACAACCCAGGTTTACATCAACTGACCAATCAGATGTCTCAGTAGAAGTAGGCGGAGCCTGCTGGCCCCCACGTTCAATGTTCCAAACGTTTGATTGATAGATTTAGTAAAACCTGCTTTGGAGTGGTAGGGGCGTGGCCTCAGACTGACAGACCAATCACTGCTTACTGACAACATCTGCCTCCAACATGGCGGCGTCTGCACGGCTCATTTGGTTGGAGCAGGAAGTGAACCGTTTTTGATCTCCGATACAGTCGATGAACGTGACAGAAATAACCATAAAAGAGTCCAGTTAGTATCTGAGGTTCATTTTTATATCCTTCAATCGTTTCTGTGTCAGAACATAAAACATCAAGTCGTCTGGATCAAAACTTATCATGGAAGACGATTTGTTGAGGAAAATAATGTGAATAAAGTTTTAAATACAAATAAATAACAATATTTTTCCATCTTTACTGCAAATATTAAAGTAAATGAGACATAATCCCATCCATCCGTCTGCAGAACACGCTGAATTCCTTTCAGGGTCCAAACAAAAAGACAAACCAGAAGGGAATTGGAAGCAAACATAAAATAATTCATGGAGACTGACCCGGACGTGTCGACCGTCAGAGTCAGCAGCTCCCTGATGAGGTGTGCCTAACCAAAACTACCTAAAGAAAACAAACCAAGACTACCAAGGTCCAACCCAAACTAAGATAACCCAGCAGTGTAAGACTGCTGAGGACAAAGACCACACCAACCAGAACCCACCCAGATCCTCATTCGCTGCTCTGCTGCCTGCATGGCTTAAATAACCAGCAGGTGCCAATGAAGGCACATTGGCCACGCCCACCAGGTGAGCAGAAGGACTGGATGGAGAAAGGTCCCAGAGGACAGAACACTCATCTTTACCCGTCAGATCAGAGTAAAAACAACCCGACCCCAGAAGTGGAGACTTCCTGAGGAGCGGACGCTCACCTGCAGTAGTTGTGGCTTCCCAGACCTCCTTCTCCGTTGGGATACTTGAGCGTGTTGTACGGATGCTGGAAGGTCTCGTTCCAGAAGAGGCAGGGTTTGCCGGCTTGAAGGCTGGTCATGTTCTGAAGGCCTCGGTAGTCCTCGCCGTTGGCGGTGTAACACTCTGGAAGGAGAACAAAGAGGAGGAAGTGAAAAACAGAAATCCATCTGAGGAGGAGGAAGAATCCCAATACTGTCAGGATTCAGAGCTCCGTCTCCAGTGTACTGAACACACTACATCTCCCAGCAGCCCCAGCACACACTCCTCATCATTGTCAGTCAGATCATTTGAGCCCCACAGAGCCTGACTCAGTGTGAAGTATTGTTTGTACCAGCATTACTGAGCGTTTCTGTATGGACCTGATCTTCTGGTTCTGACCCTGCAGCCCGCCCCGACCCTCACCTGGACTCTGACACGTCTACTCTCTTCTGTGATGATCCCACGCTGATGACTGACCTCTGCCTGTCTGACCCTGATTCAGATTTGTGGAGGTTTAGTTGTTCTTCATTCCAGTCAAACCTGCAGCAGGTGGAACCAGCTGTCTGTCCGTCTGTGATACATTCAAATCAGCTGTTTTTCAGATCATCTAAACCCACAACAAACGTTTGAATAAAATGTTACAAAAGACAAAGAGAAGTTTCAGAACATTACCACAAAAATAACTATTTCTATAATACATAATAAAAAGTACAATAAAAATTGATATTTCTGGCTATGAGACTGAAACCTCTCCAGATCTGGCCTCCACTCGTGTAAATATCACATTTTGGGTTTTATTGCCGCAGTAGTTAAATCTTAAATCTGGAGCCGTGAGATTACAGCATATAAGAGGTAAATCCATCAAGAACTCGGGTTACAGGAGGAACTGTTTCGCCTTTTCTGGTGTTTTTGTGTGTTCATAACTGGTCCTGTGACCCGCCCACTCCTCATATGTTCACATTCCTTCATATACATGTTAGTAAGATTCATTATTAACTGTTTTAAGTCCGTATATGAGCAGCAGCTTCAACCCAAAGCCCAAACCATCACTCGTCCACCACCGTGCATTCCAGTATTTGTTGTTTTAGCTTTGAAGTTTTGTTTTGGTGCAAACTTTCTTTGAGAAGAAGTCGGTCCGAACTAGTCGTACTCGTTGGGTCTGTTCCTAACTGCTCTGTCAAACGCGTCAGCCCTGAAGCTTTCCACTGAAGCCTGAAGAATCTGACGTGAAGCGTCTCGCCGCTTCTCACACCACCAAACGGAGGACGAGAGTTCTTCAGGTTCGCTCCAGAGAACTGGAAGAGTATTGTTTCAATTAATGCTCACGCATGAGAACGGGGGGGGGTATGAAGCAAAGATGGTTCGAGTTTAAAAGTGTATAACAACCATATGTGGTTTCCGAAGCCAAACAAAGGCTGTTGGGAGCTTTTCTTCTCTGGAAGAAGGAATTCAAACAAACAGCGTGATGGCAGGTTGATGAGCCGTCAGCGCGCCCCCCCTCGGGGGCTCCCGCCTGAAAAAGACTCTCAGCTCTGTTTTTATTGCATCACTGTCAAAAAGACCTCATGTTCCAGGTGAACTAATTGCTCTGATTGATTGTGATTGATCATCAGAAAACAGGCTTCGCTCTGACGGGACAGAAAATGAGAAACGGCGCCGTCGCTCCGATTCTGTCGCTCCGATTCTGTCAGTCCGAGTGTGACAGAAGTACGATGATCTGCATGAAGTTGTTCTCTGGTCCAACTGTGGAGGTGTCAGAGGACAGCAGCTGGCCTCCATCAGGCTCCGCTTTGCCTCCAAACTCAACTTCCTCTTCTGTGACCTGCAGTTACGTCAGGAACGTTCAGAAAACTTCCTGATCGTTTCTCTTTGTTGTCACTTTTTTGGGAAAGTTCAGATCTTCTGCCACACCCAGAACTGCTGACAACCACGAGAAACCCCTGAAAAAGACGTTTGAGTGCAAAGTTCTGTCTTCTAAAGACATTTAAGAACCAGAATGTCAGAGTCCAGAAGAGTCAGGCCGACGTTCCTGCAGCTCTGAGACTCCAGAGAAACACGGAGCTCCAGAACAGAGAAAACCTTCACAGGAGATCCAGGAGGTCGAGAACGAAGCAGAAGAAGATGGATTCAGAGGATGGGATCAGTTCAGGTCAGAGTTCCTGATCCAACAGTCAGAAAGAGACTTCTGGACTAACAGATCCATGGAGAGTTCCCTGCTGAGCAACAAGAAGACAGAAGGACATGTGGACGGTCCACGAAACTTCCAAAATGATGAGACACAAGAGGATCTCTCTGGAAGGAGATAATTCTATTGTGAATGTTAAAAGTTGAAGATGCTGAAACTGATAGAGCTCTAAAAATGATGAAGGTTACTCAAATATTAACTAAATGCCAAATTAGCCTAAAAACTGGAGAAATGTGTAAATTAGCAGCTAGCATGATGCTAAGCTCCAAATGAGCCTAAGAACCCAGAATTTGATGATAATTTTAAAGTTTGAATTCTGTCTCTATTGAAAGTTTTCAGAGTTTAAATGTACGTAAAGTTTTTGATGATTTGAACGATTTCTCATTTCCTTTGGGACATATTCTGCAAATATTTCAAAAACGATAAAGTTTATAAATACCAAAAGGTCAAGCAGTAAAGTCCTGAACGAGCTGAAGGTTTCGATAAGATTTCTAAAGTCTCTGAAAGTGTGATTGAGTTTGTAAAGTGTGATTGAGTTTGTAAAGATGCAGAGAATCACTATCGTGAGAATGCTTCCTGAGCAATCACACAATCAAGCAAATGAATCGTGTTTAGAAAATGAGCTTCCATGTTTGCACAAGACTCCAAGTTGTGTTCACACGTCAGTCTGAGTTGCTCCAAATCAAAGTGTTTTTTGCTGTTTTCTACATCCATCACGTGGCAGACAGGAACTCGGCGGCGGCGAGGAGCAGCAGCGTGTCATGTTCCTGTTCTTCTGGTGCCCTCCATTGTTCATGGCTCTCAGGTGAATGCTGCCTTCATGCACGGATCTCGTGAGCAGACTGTAAACGCGGCGCAGAGCGAGAACAACTCGACTCCAACTTCAGGTGAAAAAAAAGTGCTTAATGGTTTCTGTCGACCGGAGGGGCGGAGTCACGATCGGGTTTACCCCCGGAGGGCGGACGGTAAATAACGCTCAGGTCTCAATAGATGCACCTGTGAGCAGATGTAACCGATCGCTGTGAGCAGAAGATTCCAGGATAAGACTTTGTTCTGTCGGCCTCTGAGTGACGGCTGCTTTTGTGCAGGTCGGCGGCGCCGCAGACGAACGTTCACGCCTGCAAGAGGAGCTGCTCAACACCGGAACCACACTGTCAATCAGAGCGGATTCATTCACTGCTCCAGTTTCAGAACGAACCACGAAAGAGTTCTGAATCGTTCTCTGATTTCTGGACTTCAAACCTAAAACAAGAGTTTCCTGTTTGAGAGGTTTGAAAACAGAAGTAACTGGAGCCAGAACAGTTCACAGAGTGACCACCGGGGCGCTTCGGTCTCCAACGAACATTCAAACTGATCTGAAACAAATCAACAACGCAGAAAAACACACCAACCAACGCCATCTTTCAACCAGACCTCCAGGATTCACAAAGTCATCTCTGGTCTGATCTGGGAGGGAGGCGGGGCAACAGCAGCTGCCCTCCAGGGGGCGCTTCTCTAATGTCAAGGCTTCTAAGTTCCAGCTCCGCCTGTTTTATACAGTTAACAGAAAAACAACCGAGTCAGTGGACTGCCGCTGCGTTTGAACCCCAACCTGCCAGAATCGAACCGTGTAGCCCATCCCGTATGGAGCTAAAGTGAGGCCAATATTTGGGTTTTTAAAAGAATTTTGGCCCAAATTCAGCTCCATACTCCAGAGGAGGCAGGAAAAGTACGGAGCTAATCTGAGGCCAATATTATCTAAAACTCAAATAAAATAAATAGAAAAAAAAAAAACTTTGTGTTTGGCAAAACACTTTTTTAGAATGTCTAAAACTTTTTCATATTCTAAAATAAACAAACTAAAAAACATTTTTTTTTCATCTTCAGATGTTTTTTTGTTTTAAAACTAAAAATGTTAATTTCAGAACTTTTATTCAGTTTAAATCTTTTTCTCACTTTAACTCTTTTTTTTTAGAATCTGAAAATTTCAAAATCGACAATAAATTAAAAAAAGATTTGAAACTGAAATAAAGTGTTGTAAATTACATTTTGAGTTTTAAAATAACAATAAATAAATAATAATAAAAATACAAAACCAGATGGATAAATTCAAACATAAATCCATACAAAGAGGTTTAAACGTTACATTAAAAAGGCACAAATTAAAAATGTGATTTGCCTTTGATTTAATTTCTGTATGTTCTGCCTGAAATAAATAAATACTAATTACATTTTGACCGTAATCATGTTCTCCATCATCAGAGAAGAACCCGTTAAAAACATCGTTTTCATCCGTGGGTTTCTAAACTCCAGGAAAAGATCGATCTTTATTGATTCAAAGTTAATGAAACCGACTTCGGTCATTAAAGGAAGGAGCAGAGCTGCACGTTTTAAACGTTTATAACCAACAAAGTCCCACTGAGATCCACAGATCTTCTTCTGTCTGAGAGGCGAATTTAACGTCTGAAACAAATAAAACAACAAGTGATTCCAAATCGATGATTTCACGTCCAGATCCTTCAGGATCTTCTGAAGCTGTAGATGCTGATGTGTCCCGCGACCTGAGGCCTGTTTTGGATTTTGGCCCCTTGTGCGACCGAGTTTGACACCGCTGGTCGAGATGGTGGTAACCATGGCAACAGCAAGACAAACACAGAACCGCGTCTATAAAGAGCTGAGAGCAGGACTGAGTCACGGCTCCTCCAGGAGTCCTGACCGCTCCTCAACCCCGCCGGGCCCTTCGGTCACCTCCTCAGGGGCCGGACCGGCTCTGCTTCCGGAAACCTTCCCTCGTCGGCACGTGGTCGGCTGATCCGCCTGCAGCTGGAAACCATTCCGCCTCTCTGCGGCGGGCGAGGCTCCAGGATTAGACGGTAAATGTGGCAGCTCTGAGCCCGTCGGGGTAACGAAGGGGTTCATGTGGGTCTGCCTTTGAGGCGGGAGCGGGTCACGGCAGAACCCTGAGACCCGGTGAAGACGAGCGGACGGTTCCAGCCCCCCGTGAACGCCCCGTGTCAGAGGAGAGAAGGAGGAGCCCCCCCGACACCCCCGTCTCTGCCTGCAGAGGGCTGGAGCTTTTTTGTGGTTTGGTCATAAGCCGTGATGGGAACCAGAGCTGCGGCTGAATGAAAGAGAGCGATGGAGAGGGGGAGGCCTCCAATAAAACAGATCTGCAAATAGAAAAAGTCCGGGAAACGGGGGGGGGACGAGCGAGCCCCCAAAACAGACAAAAACAACTTCTAATCCCCCGTTATTACGCTGGATGAGATTAGCGCCTAATGACTTCCACATTGATGCGTTCAAGGTTTGACGTGCAAAAAGAAGCCGAAGTTTCCGCGCCGCTCCTGAACGCCTCACAGCTCTTTCTGAGGGATGAGAAGACGGATAATTACAGGCGGCTGCTTCCTCACATGAGGGCCGACAGAAACGGCTTCCTTCCATCTTTATTATAAGCTTTGGGATCTTCAGGACGGCGAGAACACGAGACTCCAACGCACCAATGGAACGGAGAATCTGAGGGCGCCCGGCCATCACACGGCGAGCGCCGACAACAAACCCACGCTCCGTTCCCTCTCCACTACTGTCGCGGCCCCATTAATGTAAGAACGGAGGCCGAACGCGTCCAGATGTGACGGGTTACAGGGTTCTTCTCTGGGGGGGGCCCAGCTGGCTGAGGCTCAAGTCTGGTTCCCAACGGTATCCGTTTCCACATCAAACCACATCAGACGTCAGAGGCCCGCTGGAGGAGCGCCTCTCATTCACCGCCGCGGCGGTCGGCTAATGACGCTGGTCAGAAGTTCATGAAGGATCGCGAAGGTCAAGCAGAGGTCAACCGCAGGGCAGAAAGGCTGAACCTGCAGGCCGTGACTCCTCCCTAATGGAGGCTCTTTGCTTTCATGCTGTCGTCACACAAACCCGGAGGAGCGGGTCGTAAAGCCCCGAAATAACTTCCAGCCCCGTCCGGAGCTGCACCACCCTCAGAGCCGCAGGGCCGCTGCCAACGGCTCGGGGTAGCACCTCTAAACCCGGCCCGCTCCCCACAGCCCGTCATTGAGCTGGGTAATGGGAGGAGCCTTCGGGGGGCTCCAACCACAGACGGCGTCTGCTCAAACAGACGCCGCTTCCTCCAGAAGAGGAGCAGCGGAAACCTTCGCGGAGCCGAGAGGACAGCCGGGCTGACGGCGGCCCGGGACGGCGGCTCGGGACGGCGGCTCGGGACGGCGGCTCGGGACGGCGGTTCGGGACGGCGCCGAGATCCATCAGCAGCACGAGGCTGACGGAACAAGACTTCCTGTTTAGTCTCATTGAAGATGCTAGTGCTGATGGCTGAAAACGCTGAAGCTGATATCCAGCTAAAATATTAGCTACATGCCAAGTTAGCCTTAAAAATCTTAGTAAATCCCAAAATAGTACAAAAAACGATCAGAATGCTCATTTTTAAAACTTTAAAACTGTAACTTTTTAACATAATTATGAATAATATAAATGCAGGAATATTATTCTAGAATCAATCAACTTAAACCTTAAATAACTTTTAATATTTTACTCTCCATAAAAATAAATATTTTGTCCAAATTCACGGGCCGTGACTTGGACTCATTGAGGTGACCCACAGACAGATTCTCGTCTCTTTTGATTCTTCAGAACTAGAACTAGAATAAAGGTTTCTGGTGACTCTGAAGCTCAGAACATCCAGACTGAAATAGTCTTTTAACGGGCTCTCAGTGTTCTGGGTTTTATCGATGCAGATTAAACTAAAGTAGGAATTAACGAGGACCGAGTGGCAGGAGCGTCAGGGCGGGACCGGGCCGGCTTTACGATGCCGCAGACTCGAACCCGGACCGTAACTTTTTCCTCTGGTCTCTTATCAACAAGTCCTTTTCCAGATGAGCTCTGGGGTGCAGATGGAGGAAGTGGGAGTGAAACAGCGACGTGCTAACTCTGCGGCGAGGAGGGAAACACAGCGTGCTGCGGCCTCCTGGAGGAGACCGCTACAGGCCCTGCGCCGCTCAGGGAGGAGGCTCAAACGTCAGCTGATGGTCATCCTTCCAGCTCCTCCTCACCAGAGGAGAAACCTTTCATTCGTGGGGAGGAAGTTAGGATGCAGCGGGGGGTCCACACAGTCTCATCCACCATGATGTCATTCTCACGCCTCACTGTGCTGGACACGAAGCTCCGCCCACATCCAAGCCGCCACTCAGAGCAGCTGAAGGAGAGCGCCACCTGGTCTGCAATCTGTGGCTTTACGCTGCTTCACACTGAACTGTCACAAACCAGTTTGGATCCAGAACCGGTGCTGATCCAGTTAAGGTTATGAACTGGTTCTGAGCCATGATAAACCAGTTTAAATCCAGAACCCGTGTCAAACCAGTTTAGATCCAGAACCAATGGTAAACCAATACAGATCCAGAACCTGTGCCAAACCAGTTTAGGTCCAGAACCGGTGCTGATCCATGCGTGTCAAACCAGGTCAGACCCAAAACCAGTGTCAAACCAGTTTAAATCCAGAACCTATGCCAAACCAGTTTAGATCATGAACCGACTCTGATCCATTGTGTGCTAGACCAGTTCAGGTCCAGAATCTGTCCTGATCCAGCTCCGGGTCAGGATCTTTGACCCCCCCCCCCTCCTAGAACCCTACTGGGTCGGCCGGACTCCCCACACCTGTTTTCCATCGTTGGCGCTCAGGTTCGCTGTAATCCCAGGAATGTAAATTATACGTGGTTCGGTTTGAGGTGAAGCCGTGAGCGCCGCGTGCAGCCATCACAAAGCCCCCTCCCCCACCCGGCAGGCGCATGATTACAGGGCAGACGAGGCTGACGGGATAAATAAAGGTCTCAGGTTTTAGCAGCGGGATGGAGGTGGCCCCGCCCCTCTAATGCAGGCAGCAAATCAAAACAAACAGAGAGAAGCTGGAGCGGCTTCAGAAACGTCCTTCTGACCGACTTCATCATGAACACCAGAGACGGGACGAGATGTTTCAGAGGAAAACAATGTCTGGAGACGTCAACTCATCCCGCTCAGACGGAGATCCTTCCATCAGGAAGAGGAGAACGTCCTGAGGAGCTGCTGGTTCATTAGCTTCTATGTTTGATCACTTTTCTCTCATTTTCATGATAGTGTCTGAGAGCAGCTGAGGATTCATGAATCAAACCCCGACTCACCGTTTGACT
>NC_050520.1:1131108-1145558 GCF_002922805.2 Oryzias melastigma
CCAGTTTAGAACCAGAATTTGTGTTAAACCCGTTTAGATCCAGAACCGGTGCTAAACCAGTTTAGGTCCAGAACCTGTGCTGATCCATGCGTGTCAAACCAAGTCAGACCCAAAACCAGTTTCAAACCAGTTTAGATCCAGAACTGGTGCTAAACCAGTTTAGATCCAGAATTTGTGCTAAACCAGTTTAGATCCAGAATTTGTGTTAAACCCATTTAGATCCAGAATTTGTGTCAAACCCGTTTAGATCCAGAACTTGTTCCAAACCAGTTTAAATCCAGAACCGGTGCAAAACCAGTTTAGGTCCAGAACCTGTTCTGATCCATGCGTGTCAAACCAGGTCAGACCCAAAACCAGTGTCAAACCAGTTTAGTTCCAGAACTTGTTCCAAACCTGTTTAGATCCAGAACCGGTGCTGATCCATGCGTGTCAAACCAGGTCAGACCCAAAACCAGTGTCAAACCAGTTTAAATCCAGAACCTATGCCAAACCAGTTTAGATCATGAACCGACTCTGATCCATTGTGTGCTAGACCAGTTCAGGTCCAGAATCTGTCCTGATCCAGCTCCGGGTCAGGATCTTTGACCCCCCCCCCTCCTAGAACCCTACTGGGTCGGCCGGACGCCCCACACCTGTTTTCCATCGTTGGCGTTCAGGTTCGCTGTAATCCCAGGAATGTAAATTATACGTGGTTCGGTTTGAGGTGAAGCCGTGAGCGCCGCGTGCAGCCATCACAAAGCCCCCTCCCCCACCCGGCAGGCGCATGATTACAGGGCAGACGAGGCTGACGGGATAAATAAAGGTCTCAGGTTTTAGCAGCGGGATGGAGGTGGCCCCGCCCCTCTAATGCAGGCAGCAAATCAAAACAAACGGAGAGAAGCTGGAGCGGCTTCAGAAACGTCCTTCTGACCGACTTCCTCATGAACACCAGAGACGGGACGAGATGTTTCAGAGGAAAACAATGTCTGGAGACGTCAACTCATCCCGCTCAGACGGAGATCCTTCCATCAGGAAGAGGAGAACGTCCTGAGGAGCTGCTGGTTCATTAGCTTCTATGTTTGATCACTTTTCTCTCATTTTCATGATAGTGTCTGAGAACAGCTGAGGATTCATGAATCAAACCCCGACTCACCGTTTGACTTACTGAGTCTGAATGGTTCTATACGGTTGACTTTCCACTGGAATGAAAATAAAACTGGATATAAAGCATCACCTGTGATGATACTAGTGTGAAGCTTTACGCTGAAAATTGTGACGCAATTTACTTTAATTACTGAAGAGATTTGCTGAAAATGCAAAAGCTATTTGCAAAATGTTACATTTGCTAAAAGACTGGAAGTTTCAGTAAAGGAGTTTGAAAGAACGCATAAGTTGACCTAAAATTCCTGAAGATTTTGTAGGGAAATTGCTTAAAAATCCCTAATAGAGGCCAATTTTGCAAAAAAAAAAAAAATCCGTGTTTCTTAAATATGAGCTAAACTCCAAATTAGCCCAAAAAAGCTAGTCTGTCGCTTAAATACTAACTTAACTCCAAAACAGCCTAAAATTCCTCAATGGATAAATTAGTCAGAAACGTTAGCCTGTCGCTAAAATAGAAGCTAAACTGTTTTTCATTCATTTCTCTTGAAGATGAAAACGGATATATTTAAAGGTTTGTTGCTGATCAGATTGTCGGCCGTTTCAACCGTTCAAACGGTTGATCATCAGTTCGTCTGGATCTGTTACTGAAACACGGACGGCCGTTCTGGCTTCAGGCGATGGGAGGAACCAAAGAGGCCGGTCGGTCGGGGGCGGAGTCAGCAGAGCTGCTGTGACGCTCAGCTTCATGATTTCTGCAGCTTCTCATTCGCCGTGTAAACAGCCTCCATGTGTGGAGCCAAACATGCACCATCTGCATCCAATGAAGGGGGTAAACACATGGGGGGGGGGGTCTGTTCTCTGTCCTCACAAACCTCAGTTTAGATTCTGGAATCTTTTTGCTAAATTAATTCATTTTGGAGACATGAAGAAAATCAGAGAAAAAACGTTTGTTCTGTTTTCCTGCAGCACAAAGAAGACCCCCCCCCCCACTCTGGGAACGTGATCACCTTTCTGTGGGCGGGGCCACAGGGACAAAGACAGGAGGGGGGGTCGCATGGACCAACAAAAGGATCCATTGCTGGAGGATCCACTGACAGCCGTAGATTGGGTTTCACGGCATTGGCCGAGTGTGACCGCCCCCTCCAGTCTGGGGGGGTCCGAGGTGCCGCCCAGGCTGCTGCAGGGCCGCCGGTTCACCTGTGACAGGTCAGCGCCGCCCTGCAGGTCAGGCAGGAATGGAAATGCGCTTCCTCAAAGCCGACGGTTTACCTGCAGCCGGACACGAACCGGCGGCACAAACGGCTCAGCGAGCTTCACCGGAGCGCGGCGAGGACGTCTGAGGGAAACTCCTCGTTTCACTGAAGCTTCGGAACACGTTTCAGCTGAAGGTCTCTCTCCATCTTCTGATCTCAAAGGTCGACTCGGTTATGGTGAAGCCGTTTTTAGCCAAAATCCTCAAACGTGTCGTTTTCTGGGATATAGGTTCTGCAGAGCGGCAGGAGCTCGTCAGAAATTGGCACGGAGCAACCCCGCCCCCACTTCCCCTCCCCGTTCCTGAGAGCAGAGGAGGAGATAACAGTTTGAGACCCTCTGCAGACTTTGTGGTCATTATTTTAAATCCTTTTCGAGGTTAAACTGCTGAATAACTTCCTTATCGGTTCACTTAGAGACCGTCAATGTCCAGAATCCAAATGTTTGACAAACGTTTAAAATATAAAATCACATTCAAACGGTAAATAAATGTAGATTTCTTTTACTTTGAAAAAACATTAAAATTATTGATCACCTAATTTATGAATCCCTCACTTCCTAGTAGGATTAAATATAATCTTCTGTATTTTCTTAAATCTCAAGTTCTGCTAAGAAAGGTAAAATAAACAAATATACTTAATAAAAACAGTATTCTACCCATATGGATTGAAATTAATGAAAAATATATAAGAATGAAAGTTATAATTTCCCTTTTCTCTACTTTTTTCCACTTTAGTCATTCCTGACTTTCTTCAACTTCTTTATGAGATTTTTTATTCCGATATGTTTTTTCTACTGAATTTGTCTTCCAACACTTTTGTAAGTATATAACTCATTTCTGGATTTCTCTTTTTCTTTTCTTCTCTTCTCTGCGTTTCATTTGACCACTAAAGAAGCTTCAGATCCTCGTTGAATCTCTGCCAGTGTTTCTAGATATTCGTGGTTTTCATCCTAAACCACTGAACTGAAAAACAGCTCAAGATATCCATGAGTGAGAGTTCTCTGTTTACATTCTCTCCCACTAGCTTACAGCCCCCCACACCCCCAACGTAGCAGCACAACAAAACAATGTGGTTCTATCCATCCGTCTGGTTCTGATCCAGATTCCAGCTCAGACCAGGAAAACAAAGACGTTCATGGATCTGTTTGTCTGTGAGCGGATGCATCAGAAAGGGGCGGAGCAGAGAGACTGTGGCCCCGCCCATAGTACTTTCTACATCCAAATAAGATCTTTTTTAAACTGAGAAATGTAATTTTGTCTTAATTTTCTTTATATGTCCTACAACCTCAGAAAATATCAGAAGAAGATTTTAAAAACACAAAAACAGGATTTTCATCAGGAAAAGTCTTTAAATCAAAAACAGTTTTCTCCCCTAAATCCAGGTGTGACACATCAAGCAGTAAATCTCTCAGATCTCTGCTTCAGACATGAAGCTCCCAGCTACTGAAACAACAAAAAGACCCAATTCAGAGATGGAAGAACTCCTGGTTCTTTTCCATCCCTGGAGTCCAGGAGCATCCCGGGAACGCCGCCGCGTCCTTTATGCAAATGTTCAGTTCAGGCACGGATATCCAAATGTCAGAGATGAAGATCTGAAGGAGATTCATCATCATCTTCACAGAACCTGGAGACCCCCCCACACACGCACACACAGCAGGTCCACAGCAACCCTGAAACCTTCACTGGATTAAGGTGAAACCGTCTGGATGATTTTCCCTTCATCCTGCCCCCCCCCTCTCCATAAATCCAGAAACTGGATGCTGCTTTGCATGCTGGGTAGCCGCTCAGCCGCCACAGCAGGTGCTGATTTGCACAGTGAGAGAGATGATGGATCAAAAGTGAGGAGGAGATCAGTGATCTAAGTGATCCGCGTTATCTGAGAGATCTCTGTGATCTCAGTGATCTGAAAGATCACTATGATCTGAGTGATCTCTATGATCTCTACGATCTCTTTGATCTTTGTGATCTAAGTGATCCATGGTATCTGAGAGATCTCAGAGATCTCTGTGATCTCTTTGAGAGAGCGTGTTTGTAACCTCAGCTGGTTTCTGAGCTGTACGGTTGCTGGTTTCTCTGGTTTGGTGGGCGGGGCTTTCCCCTGGCACAGGAGGTCACAACAACTTGACCCCTGAAGGGTAAACACCCAAACGTCAACAGGAAGCGGACGGCGCTCAGCGTCAGCCCCCTCTTCCCTCTTCCTGTTCCTCCGCTCGCTTTCATCTACATGAGGGACGTTCTCCAAACGTCGCTCCAGCCGGGACGCGCTGGGCGCCGCCAGTGATGAAACGGCGTTTCCGTCATAACCAGCTGAGTCATTCCGACCCGGATATTTCTGATCTGAACCGAACCTCCTTTAACGCTCTGGAGCCACTTAGAGACCAAAAGGTCCAGTTTTAACGGTTCTGCTCGTCTGAACCTCTGGACCCCGGTGGAGCGTCCAGCACGTCTCTGACGTGTGTTGAGGAGAGCGGTCGTGTGTCAGAGCTCTCAGGGATGGAAGAGACGTCATCCTGATGATGCTTAGAGGATCTGAGAAACAAGAAACGGATCCAAGGAGGCTCGAAAATCGGATTATTTGATCCTCACTAACAAAATAAATCAATTATTAAACATTTTGAGACGTAAATCAGCTTTAATGTAATTAAAGTTTCAGTTTCTGGTGAAGTAAAAACTGCTTTTCATGATGTCAACAGTTCTGTTCTGAGAGACAAACAAACAAATGTATGGAATAAATTCCTCCTCTGGCAGCTGTAATGAGATCCCTCCATGGTTCTGGTGTGAAACACAAACATGTGAAGAAACGGACTCAAACGTGACGCATGACAAGAAACGGAGTTTAGACGTGTCAGCAGTTTGTGTCAAACGGGTCACAGATGTGGTTCTGATTTATGGACGACCATCCGTCTCCGGAGTCATCTCTGGTAGAATCTGAAGGTCGAGGGTTTCTCACAGCAGCTCTTATTTTGGCGAGCTCTTGGGATAATGACAATCACGGCTCTGCCTTCCAATTCTGTCGCTAGCAAAGAAAAAAACACAAAAGAGCCAAAAATATTGCTTCTGATTGAACATTGTCTCATGTATTTAGTGTAATAAATAAATAAGATAATAACATTTAAAATGTGTCAATAGTTTAATATCCAACAGCTCACCTGAAATTTCCACAATAAGAAAAAAGTTTGTTTTTATTTGAGTCTTAACACATCAACGCGTCGCCGAGCCGGACGCGACCTCGACTGCAGCGGAAAAAGGAAACAATATGGAGGCGGATCGTCATGACGATTAAATGAAGCATCAGATCAGAGACAGTTCACCTCCTACTGGTTGTTTTTGTCCAGATCGTGGAGTTAAAGTTTGTTTTGAAGAAGTTTGCACATGTAGAACATTGTGACCAAAACTTCAGTTTTAGGGGCGCGTCCACACCCAGCAGCCAATCAGAATCCAGTATTCATTTAAAGTACAGAAACACAATGTTTGTTTGTTATAGCAGTTTGTCAGCATCTTTGTTTTCTTGGAGTAAAACTGCAGACGGAAACGAGTTCTGCTCATCTTAATGTTGCTGTTTTATGCTCAAAATGTACATTTCTGGTTTAAAGCTTTAAAGATTTAAAGGTTTTAGACAATAAAAATGAAGGACAGATTTTCTTTAGTTTATTATTGTACGAAATATGCATATTGTTGTATAAAAATGTGTGATTAATCTGATGTTGTTGTAATTTATTGACAGCTCTAATTTAAAGTAAAATGAAATGAAGTTAAACACACTGATGTATGGGATCTATTTCTCTGCTACACAGAACGTAACAAAAACGTCTAAATAAAACCAGTGGAGACAGCGTCCCACAGAGAGCTTTGGACCACCAGAACAACCCCCTCCTTCAATCGTGACCAAAGCCCGAGGATGACGGACGTCCCGATGGAGAAACCACATCCCGGCCCAAATGGAACCTAAAGCAGCTATAAATGAGAGGAACAGTGCGGCTGCATGTGGGAATGCGCTCAGCGCCCGTGTGTGATTGGGGGTTCCACCAGGTGCTAGGTTGGGCCCCCACATGCTTCTGACTGGAGGTTTCGGGTCCAAATGAGTCCCATGTGGACACAGCTGCAATTAGTGATGCAGACAGGATGGAGGGCCCGCGTGTGGTCGACCGAGGCCGGTCCGAGCCCGTTTGGTACCAAAGTTCTGCCCGTTATCCAGATCATTCCCCACAGAGACCTCCACAGACATCCCTCCACGCCTGAGATCCATTTGGGAGGAAGTTATCCATGCACTGCTCACCAAAATAAAAGCACAAACACAACCGTCTTTAAGGGCCTAACATGAGCGGACAAAAGTTTTTGGTACTTTCCTCTTCATTTCATCAAATCTCCAAATCCAGATCATATAAGACTAGAGCTGCCACGATTAGTCGACTAATCGACGACTAATCGACTATTAAAACAGTCAACGACAAACTCAATAGTCGATTAGTCGTTACTTTATATTATATGGAGTCAGAGTGTAGTAAACCGTAAAGTTATAATAACATTCTGCAGCTTTTTGACTATTTTGGTATTTATTAAGGTTTTTGAGGCTATTTTGGTTTAGCTAATATTTCAGCTACATGCTAGCTATTTTGGCTAATTTTGGATTTTTTCAGTTTTTAAGCTATTTTAGCATTTAACTAACATTTTAATTAGCTATCAGCATCTCCAGCAGGGAAATTCATCTTCCAGCATTCACACTAACATTATCACAGGTGATGATATATATCTAGTCTTTAGTGTAAAGCTAACGATGGTTGAGATGTGTGTTTTACATCCAGTTTGCGTGTGACCTGATAAGTCGACTAATTGGAAAATCTGTGATTGGTTGACTTTTGAAATAATCCTTTGTGCAGCACTAGCTTTGACCTAAAACATAAAAGCATCTCCTCCATGGATCCTGAGTCGTGATGTCAGAACTTTGTGGCTCCGCACACAGAACCGTCTGACGGTTAATCCAACCATACGTCTTCCGTGTGGAAAAGCATTAAGAGCGACCATCTTTCCATCTCTGCTCCCGCACTGGGGACCAATGAGGGCTCCCAGGACCCACATCTGAGACCCAGACCCAGACCAGCCTGCTGCCTAATGCCCTATAAACTCCTCTGGAGGGGCTGTGGGACTTCACAGCCCCTCCAGAGCTCTGATGTGAAAGTCTTCAGCGTCCCGCCGGCTGACGCTGCATCGCCGCGGCCTCTGCCAACACAAGCTTGTGTTTCTTCCAGCGCTTGAGGACGGTCTGTTATTATCTTTCCCCAGCAGACGAGTCAATGAATCCCTCTTTCACTCACAGACACGCTCTCACAAAGGTCCCTCTGTCTGCGGGGTCACAAAGGTTGAGGAAGCCCAGGCAGAAGCTGCCGTCTATAGGCTGCATTAAAGTCCAAAACAAGAGCGGAGACGGCTCGGATCCAGATGGGGAGCGCCTCCCGCTTTTTCCTGTGGATCTTTAGTTGGAGAAGTTCCAAGAAGTGAATTAAAGATTAAAGCTCCAGAGACGTACAGCACTAGCAGAAAAAGTCAGGATGAAGATGCAACGAGAATTCTGATCCATTTGCCTTAATCTAACGGATGAAACAGACGGAGAAAACATCAAGGGCCAGTGAACCGCAGAGAGAAAATGTTCACGTTTTTATCTATGGGCGTGCTGCGGGCGACAGGTCGGGCTGAACGATTCTACAACACCTAAGGGGGAGTAGGTGAGGCGTGTTGCACAGATTATTCATGTTTTCTCCAAATCCTGCAAACTGAACAAGGATCCCGTTAGTGCTGTTCACGTGACACGTGCACGCTCCTACTGCAGCCTGACTGTTAGAAATGAGACAATACGAGTGTAGTTTGTGTGGACGTCCTACGTGCACGTATGGATCACGTTATATTGGATTTGTGCAGCCAGTGAGGACCAGGACTCACGCCTCACTAACCACTAGAGGGTGTACGACAAAAGTGTGGAACTTCCATTGTTCTTACGAATACTTCACAAAACCTTATAGACGACAATTGTACGTTCCATTTTCTGACAGGAAGCCTCCTGTCCAGGTGTATGTAACTGAAGCTTAAAGTCTCTCTCTGATGAAAATCCTGTTTTTAGAGTTTTTATCATGTCTGTGTGTCATTTTTCTTCTGAAAGAGAACAAATGTAATCAGAAATCATTTTGTTTTTGTATTTCCGAGTATTTCTCCTTTTAAATCTCAGTCAATCAAACTGTTTGAATGAATGATCTTCTTTCCATCAACAGCTCTGCTGCACATGCACTAAACCCTCATCTGTTCCTAGTGTCTAGTTCAGGTTCTGGAGAAGAGAAGATGGTATCTTCACATTGACTGCAGTCAAATGAGCCGCCGTTCACATTTCTGTGGTCAAATCAGCATCACTGGATTTTTGGTGTGAGTTTCATCCAATACTTACGGTAGCAGGACTGAGAACGCTGGAAAATCTCCACCAGACTCCACGGAGCTTCTTGATGTGACCACGGAAATGTGAACGGCGGCTCATTTGACCGCAGTTGGAAAGGATTGTAAATCAATCAAAGAGCATTTTGATGTTAGCTTTGATTATTCGGCCTGAAAGTTTTCATTTATCTTTTGATAAATATGTAAAGAAGTAAATATCCAAATGCTGCCCTCTTCAGGCTGTTTGCTGTTTTCCAGCCTAGTTGGAGTTAAGCTAACAAGCTTTCATGACCGGACTGCTTTCAACTGCTAATGCTAATGCTAACGCTAACGCTAATGCTAACGCACGTTTCTGTCTACTTCAGTTTTCTTTCACACTAGGGTCCTGAGCGCAGTAAAACGCCGGGAAATCCTGCACTTCCACATTCTGCTCACTTGGAGGCGATATTGTCTCACTAAGACAGACGAAAACAGAACCTTCTAATCCTCGGATCCTGATGCCGTACGATGCCGTCTCCTGATCATTTCTGACATCCTCGTTTCTCTCCCTTCAGAGTCGTGGCGAGTTTTTCTGACACAAAGTTCATAAGCTGTGATCTCTTGTTTCCTTTGATCCGCCCTCAGAAGTGAACCGACGACTTTACCGTCAAGCAAACCAGGTTTACTCGTTTGATCCAGTTCAGAAAACAAACCTGCAGGTGTGAACACCTGAGAAATAACAAAACATCCAAAATCATCTGACTTTAAAAGGATTTCCTCGTCTGAGGATCACAAACTCTTGATCTAAAACACGTGTCAAAGTCAAGGCCCGGGGGCCGGATCCGGCCCTCCAGGCAATTCTATCATATTGTCATTAATGACTCGATGTTATCTTGAGCTCATTTCTAACTTGTATAACTTTTACAAATCATACATTTATGGAGAGTAAAATATTGAAAGTTATTTAAGGTTTAAGTTGATTTATTCTGGAATAATATTCCTGACTTTTTATTATTCATAATTATGTTAAAAAGTTACAGTTTCAAAGTTTTAAAAATTAACATTCTGCTAACTTTTTGGACTATTTTGGCATTTACTAAGAATCTTTAGGCTATTTTGGAGTTTAGCTAATATCTCAGCTACATGCTAGCTGTTTGGCTAGCCTAAGGTTTTTCTAGGCTAGTTTGGCATTTAGCTAATATTTTAGCTGGCTATTGGTTTCAGCATCTTCAGCTATCAGCTTCAGCATCTTCAGCGGCCAAATTCAGCTTCAGCATCTTCAGCGGCCAAATTCAGCTTCCAGCATTCACACTAACATTATTACAGGTAAGGCTGTATATCTAGATTATAATTATGTTTATAAGTTACAGTTTTAAAACTTTAAAAATGTATTTTTAGAGAGTTGAATAAATGTTTATCCTGTTCAGCCTAAGGTGTGTTTTATCATTTTGGCCTGTTGTGTGACTGAGTTTGACTCTCCTGCTCTAAACCAACCTGAGGAGGGCGTGGCCTTCACACTCCAGCAGACGGAGATCAGATCTGGTCTGTGAGGATCTGAGGTTCGTGCAGCAGCTCATATGAACGAATCCTGCCGCTGGAATCCACCCGGCCGTCACAGATGACGTCCAAGAGTTTTAAATATGTTTGCATGTTCGGGCTTTGATGATCTCCTTCACTTTCCATGGTTCAGGGCGTGCACGACTGCTTCAACTGTTCTCCAGGGTTCTGGTCGGTCCGAGTCCAGCACATTCTGACATCCACCTGCTAGAATTGGATGTGCAGCTGCAGCTGCATCTGCAGCTGGTTGTTTGGCTGCAGAGCAACCGGATGCGGACGCACCGGAGCGGAGAGAGGCTGAAGCTTCGCTTCAGTCTGGAGGCGGGAACGGTACTGACCTGCTGCGGGTCGGACACCAAACACATGCAGGACAATAAAAAGATTCTGGAAAAGTCGGGGCTCCACCTGCTTGTGTGCAGGTCAGCTCAGATTACGGCCCAGGTGTGAAACTCCAGGACTTCCGTTTTCCCATCTATCCTGACATTGAAGCTCCGTAAACAACCTGAGATGAGGAGGATCTCTGAAAACCAGCAGGAGGCCTGCAGTCCGATAGAACCGGATTTGTCACATTCTGGTTCTGAAGGACGCTCACAAACCAAACAGTTTATGGGCAACTGGTGAGTTTGGAAAAACTAGAGTCATTTTGGAGGAAAACAGCAAAACTATGACCACTTTATCCTTTTTATTTATACTTTTAAATGGAAACTATGGAGCTCAATTGGGGCCAATATTATTTGAAACACAAATAAAACAGATAATAAACCTAAAATATTTTCAGCTTCAAATGTTCTGGGTTCTTTTAAGGTTTCAAAACTTTTTTTCAGTTTTTTGAATATGAAAAGGTCAAATTCAAAAACGAAAAAAAACTGAGTTGAAAGTTTAAAAAAAAGGTTGAAAACAACAATATATCTTTTTACAATTTGTTTATTTAGGTTTTTGAATACCGGCCTCAATTTAGCTCCGTAGACCCTAAAGGAACATCTTTCTATGTACCAAAAGAGATGTACGCATTTTACTGCGACTGTGTTGGTCTATTATTATTATTACATTATTAAAGTGACTTTAAGAACACGATCCGGATTTCTCCTTTAACACACGAAGAGTCTCATCTGAAGATTCATTTTTCTCCATTTACCTAAACAAACGTGTCTAATAATTACATGAATCCACCAAAAACTTCCCGGAGCTCCATCGCTTCACATTTGGCATCACCGAGAAGCTCCAGACGTCCTCAGGAGAAACCAGGAGTCCGTTCAGAAGGTTGGAAGATATTCAGAATGACCGACATTCACTGGAGGAACATCTGCAACAGAATCCTGTCTGGATCCAGCCTGAACCCCCAAACCGCGGCCTCTTAACCGCTTTAAAGGCCCACCGGCTTCCGTCACGGACGCGGAATGAAACCTCTGCTCTGTGGCACTCAGAGAAACCAGCAAACATCAAGAGCAAAATAAATCTGCAGCTCTGGCGTGTTTATGACACCAGCAGCCCGTCATTACAGGCTTACAGAGCCGACGGGATCGGGGGTGGAGGGGCGCAGCCGCGGGTCAGGCGCCCCGGCGCGCGGAGAGGAGGACCAATCAGGGTCGATCTGCAGATGCAGGTGAGGAGATCCCGCTCCAGCCTCACTGGAGGGTGTGGGTGCTCCGCTGCTCCAACATCTCGTGTTGTGAGGGGAATGCCGTCCTCTAATGCATAGGTACACATGGGAGCAGTTACGCACCGACCAGATGGCGGAGCCTCTAATTTGACATCCGAGGGTGTAATTAAGAGACAAAAAAATTAAAAAGAAAAGCGCGAGGATTTGCTGCTCCGACATGAAACGCGACGTAAATCACAGCCAGAGGTTCGTTTGCGCGCGCGCTCGTCCTGTAGACGTTCACATCCAGCTGGGTGAGTGGGGGGGTTTGAAGTTGTGCAGGAATGTGAACTCGCATGAAACCGAACCGAACCGGCAGCGCCCGCCGCGTGAGGCCGCCGGTTCCTGCGGAACGACCCGCATCCGCGCGCGCGCCTCGGTGCGTAAACATGTGTTCAAACTCGGTTCACATGGAAGCTGGTCCGGAACCGGACGCGTCCCTCCTGGAGAACGGAGCAGATCCCGACCCAAACGAGCGGAGACGAGTGACAGAACCGGGAAACACCGACGTGCTCCTCGGAGCGCGCCGACACTTTCAGAGGCTGAACTCCCGAGACTCGCAGCAGAAACAGGAAATCTGGACTCACCGGTGTCAAAGTGACTGAGAGCCGCCGAGCACAGCAAGCCGGCGAGCAGGAGCGCGGAGGAGACGGCGCACGAGTCCATGGTGCGTAAAAGCTCGGAAAGTCTCAGGTGGAGAGCAGCCTGGCGCGCACGCGACCAGCACGGACTGACTGACGGACTGAACTTGAGGTCTGCTCCTGCTGCTCCTCTGACACCACAAAGACAGCAGATAGTAGAAAACAAGGATCCGATTTCCAGCCCATGTGACAGGAAACAGGGGCGCAGATTGAACCTGCGGGGCTGGGAGGCAGCGGAGGGGAAAGGGGGAGGCGAGGGAGGAGGAAGAGGAGGAGAAAGGGTTCGGAGAGAGCTGCGGTTCCGGGAGGCGGACGGGCTGCAGGACTCCACAAGCTCTGCTCCCTTTGCGCATTTCTACAGACAGAAATGACGCAGCGAGAGACCGCAAACTCAAGTTGGAGAGCAGAAGCGCCGCTAACATCCAGATGATTGAGATTAGGAGGAACATGATCAGTGAGCGACTCTTCCTGGAGGAGTTCGTGCTGAAACTGGACTGAAGCAGGTGCACTCACCGTCCTCAAGCCGGTTCCTCTCACACCGGAGAGTTTTATTCAAACCAAACTGATCCAGGTTTGAAACGGCGCCCTCTAGCGTCCAACAGAGGGATTTCACCAGAAAGAAAAAGTCTATTTTCTGTTTAAAATCTGAAAACTAAATGAAATGAATAAAAAAATCAAAAGTGATCCTGTTTGAATGAAAGTTTTCCCGCCAGAGGATTCAGTTTGAACAGAAACGTCGTCCTTCAGGACAAAAACGTCCTTTTAGTCAGTAATTGACGGATGTTCTAAGCGGTCGACCGCTCCACCTCTGGAACACAGAGAGGAAGAAACTGAAACAAGACCGTCTTCTAGAGTGTCGATGAACCGTCTCATTTTTTTCATCATTTCTCCTGGTGGATGGTCGGTGCTCCCGTCTCTGGACGTGGACCTCGCCTCTGGCTCGTCTCGCCCGACTGGCCCAGATCCATCTGGATGAAGTCCACTATCCAAACATGAAGTTGTAGAGTTAGATAAGCTAACAGCTCTGGTACATCATCTGTCCGTCCTTCAGGTGGACGTCCCTGAGGATTTTCCTTACCAGGATGGAGGCTCTCCGGGTTCAGACAACCACTTTTATTTAGTCTGATTAGTTTAGCAATCAGATGATTTTTATATGTTTGGAGTGATTTTAGATTTACTATTTTAAACATTAAAATATTCTAGGTGGACCTCATTGTCTGAAAACAGAGTGACGTCACTTCATCAGCTCGATTTATTTGGTTTGTCAGATTTACTCGTTTCTCTCTGAAGTGGAGCTAAATTTGGTCAATACTATTTGAAACCCAAATAAAACAAATGAAAATAAATATCAGGTCAAAACAAAGGAAAATGTCAGAAACTTATTGCTATTCTAAGTGGTTAGCGCTCTTGCCTCACAGCGAGAAGGCCCCGGTTCGACTCCCAGCTGGGACCTTTCTGTGTGGAGTTTGCATGTTCTCCCCGTGCATGCGTGGGTTTTCACCGGGGACTCCGGCTTCCTCCCACCGTCCAAAAACATGCTTCATAGGTTAATTGGTGACTCTAAATTGCCCCTAGGTGTGAATGTGAGAGTGACTGTGTGTGTGATTGAGGCCCTGAGACAGACTGGAGACCTGTCCAGGTGAACCCCGCCTTCGCCCATCAGTAGCTGGGATAGGCTCCAGCACCCCCGCAACCCCAAAAGGGACGAAGCGGTCTGGAAGATGGATGGATGGATAAATTAATGAATCTTAATTATTTTCAGCTTTGAATATTCCGTTTTTTTTGTTTCAAAACTCAAAATTTACATTTTAAAACTTTTTTTCCCACTTTCAACTTTTTTGTTTTTAATTTTGAAATTTTCAGATTCGAAACTCAAAGAAAAGTTTTG
>NC_050520.1:1145934-1163097 GCF_002922805.2 Oryzias melastigma
ACTCAAAATTTCAATTTTAAAACTTTTTTTCCCACTTTCAACTTTTTTTGTTTTTAATTTTGAAATTTTCAGATTCGAAACTCCAAGAAAAGTTTTGAAACTGACATTTTGAGTTTGAAACCTAAAAAACAACATTTGCAGCTGATAATAATTAAGTTTATTTTAGAAAAGCAAAAAGTCTTTATTTCTACATTCTATTTTTTTTTTCCAAAACGCCAATATTTGTTTTAATTTGTTTTATTTGAGTTTCCAATAATATTGGCCCCAATTTAGCTCCATAAAATATCCCAGAAAAGTAAATCAACACATATCTTTAATAACTGCTGACATCGACCCGATCGGCCCGTTAGGTGTTGAAGGTTTCAGTCCGCTGGACTATATCAATAAAACTGACCTGAATATGTTATTAATCCACCATAAGATCTTTTTACAAACAGTTTCTGAAGTATTTGTATTATAAAAATCCCTTTCTCCATCAGTAAGTTTCCCATTGATATAAAGATTGTCCTTCTGACATGAAGACCAGACTCTCCAGACCATCTTCACTCTCTTTCAGGTATCTTGTGGCGTTCTGGACTCTTCCGCTCCGTCGTTCATCCGACATCAGCTAAACGTGAGCGTGGTTCCAGCGGGAGGATGAGCGTCTCATTTCCCGCTCCTCGGTAACCATGACAGTGATGGAGTGTGAGGCGGAGCGGGTATTTCCTCTGACAGAGCGGACTGTGTCCTCCTGAACACTGCCGGCCCGTGTGGAGCCCCGCGGTGATGCCCAGCAGCGAGAGGCTTCCTTTGTCTTCTGTGTGCGTGATCACATGCTGGGCCTGTCTGTTCATGCTGCACGGCCACATTCCTCGTGGTCTGCTGGAATCTCAGAGCTTCTCTTCTCTCGTTTTCTCCAGATGAAGCTTGGCATCTTCTCGGAGAGTTTGTGCTCTGACAGTTTGATTGTTTTGCTCTTGGGGGAATAATGAGACTCAAAGCTTCTTGCGGTTCCATTTGTGGACACTTCCATCCCGTTTGGCTGCAGAGGATCCTCCGTGTCTAAAGCAGCATCCCGATGCAGAGCTTCGCCTCGCCGACCGACCGGTTGGCCGGGAATCCACAGATTCAGCGCCGTGGCCTTCCTCCTGTTGAGTCAAAGTGGGAGTGCAGCCCGGAGTTTCACTTTTTAATCTGTTAGAGAACAATCTTCGTCTGCAGAACATTTTCAACAGAATTATTGTTGTTCATTTCACACTCCACCCTGCAGGGTGGACTATTACTGTCAGAGAATCAAACCTGAAACCTTTCAACATCTTCTTTATAATTTTTTTATTTGCATTTCAAGTTATAATTTGACCAATCAGATTCCTCAATAAAAGAGGGCGGAGCCTGCTGACCCCCAGGTCAAATGTTCAAGACGTTTGATAGATTTTGTGCGGCCTGCTTTCTACTCTGACCACTTTCTATTGTGAGAGTGGTTACCATAGAAACGATGGCACTGACCAATCAGTGCTCACTGACGACGTCTGGCTCCAACATGGCGGCGTCCATCTAACTTAAAAAATGGCAATTAAACTGACTATTTGAACTGGTTTTCATTGATAATATCACACTCACTCGGTCCAGTTCTCATGAACAGTCGACGGCTCTGAGCTCGGTCCAGTTCTCATGAACAGTCGACGGCTCTGAGCTCGGTCCAGTTTTCATGAACAGTCGACGGCTCTGAGCTCGGTCCAGTTCTCATGAACAGTCAACGGCTCTGAGCTCGGTCCAGTTCTCATGAACAGTCGACAGCTCTGAGCTCGGTCCAGTTCTCATGAACAGTCGACAGCTCTGAGCTGATGATTCTTTTCTTTCAGTGTTTCTAACTCCACCAATTCTAAGTCATTTCAGATTTTGAAAGTTAATTGAAATGTTTGTAAAGATCAGTTACAGGTTTTTTTTTGGAGAGGAGCTCCTCCTCGTCCTTCTCCTCCTCCTCGTCCTTCTCCTCCTTCCCTCGTCCTTCTCCTCCTCCTGAACTTCTCCTCCTCCTGAACTTCTCCTCCTCCTCATCCTTCTCCTCCTTCCCTCGTCCTCCTCCTGAACTTCTCCTCCTCCTGAACTTCTCCCTCTTCTCTCCCAGTTCCTCACAATGACGTGTGGAATTCCCGTCGCTGTAATTTGTCCTTTTCTCTTCCCGTCCACAGCCCACTTCCTCGGTCACAACGCCCTCACTGAAGCCACGCTTTGGTTTCTGGGGTTATTTTTAGCTCAGACGACGTCAGTGACTCGGTTTGTCTTTAGATCTGTTTGATGCAGAATTTGGTCCAAAACGGACAAAAAGAAACGTAGAAAAAGAGAAAGTTTAAAAAGTTTAAAGAGTCGGTCGTCTGGGGGAAACTTGCTGAGTTTTGATTCTTGACGGATTTCTTCTTTGGCACGAGTGAAGTTCTGGTTCTGGTTTGTTTTGGTGAAGCTTTGATGTTTCATAAAGAAGAAAAGAAGAAGTCCTTTGAGGAAACAAAGATGGCGGCTCGTTTTAGCTGCTAAAATGACGACAGTTCCGTCAGAACGTTCTGCTGTTTCCTCTGAAAACCATCTCTGGGCTGATTGGACTAATTAGAGGCACCCCCCCCCAACCACCCCCTCCACCCCCGGCGGGGGGAGAGCTCTCCTCTGGGGGGGTCACAGTGATTACTCTGCTCTCCGTTTGAAGTCTGAGCGCCTCCTCAGCCTCGACATGATCCTGGTCATTAGTGGTTGCTCACACAAGTGTGTGTCACGGCATGACCCCGCAGAAGCCCCGCCCCTCCCAGAGGAGAACCCGCCCAGCGCCTCCGGGCCAGTAGAACCCAGCGCCTCCTCCCAGCTCTGATCCGCTGCACACCTGGGCCGGCTCGTTCAAAGCCCAGATGAAAGCAGACATCCAGCACCTGCGTTTACCCAGCAGCCACTGCTGCCGTCACTGACAGGCTCATCCATCTTCCTCCGCAGCCTCTAATTAGAACCTCTGAAGGTTTATGGAAGCACGGCTCGGCGTCATCGTCTGCAGCGGAGAGTCGAGGACAAAGACGATGAAACGGATCCAGCAGATGAAGAACGAGGAGCGTCTTCTCTGTCATTAGCGTCTCCGCGTTCAGACCCCCCCCCAGCTTTGATGGAAACCTCCGAGCTGAGAGCAAAACCTGAAGATTCAACCATCCGATTTTTCCTTCTGAAGTTTAGTGGAAACACATTTTGATGATTGAAATCATCCCAAACGAGACAGTAAAACGTCTGAGGACAGAGTTTCTGTTTAGGGTTGGACCTCAACCCAACAAAGATAAGAAATGTCATTATTTAGAGGTAAAGCTGTTCAGACTCACGTCTTCATCAGGAAAATGTCTCTGAACTCTAAACTTCCTGTTTGGACGTTCTGATTACCGATTCATGTATCGGACCAGTCGTGTGTGGTCTCCTCATGTAGAGGATAAAGAGAGACTTCAGGAGAGGACGGAGAAGCTGCTCAGCTTTCTCTTAGCATCTGAGGACTGCAGATGTGAACCAGAACCGGTCCAGTCGATCACATGACTGATCAATGAAACAACCAGCCAGTAGGGCCAG
This sequence comes from Oryzias melastigma, assembly GCF_002922805.2. Taxonomy (NCBI): domain Eukaryota; kingdom Metazoa; phylum Chordata; class Actinopteri; order Beloniformes; family Adrianichthyidae; genus Oryzias; species Oryzias melastigma. The sequence goes on from NC_050520.1 coordinate 1,149,502, forward strand.
GTGGACCAAATGGTTTAAAAGTGGAAGAAAATGTGAGTCCTGATTGGGTTTGTCTGCAGTTTGTGTGGTGACCCCCCCGGCTTAAGCGAGGATTCAGTGGGTTAGCTTGCTATGCTAGCCAGCTGCCCGGTGGACAGCGTAGCATAACAGCAAGCTCCGCTGTAGTAAGCTAGTGAACTCCTCTGTTTCAAGGTAGTGAGTGGCACTATAGCATGCTAACAAGCTCTGCTATATTGAGCTAGCACGCTCCTCTATATTGAGTTAGCGTGCTCTGGTATACTGAGCTAGCGCGCTCCGCTATATTTAGCTAGCACGCTACGCTATATTGAGCTAGCGCGCTCCGCTATATTGAGCTAGCGCACTCTGCTATATTGAGCTAGCGCGCTCCACTATATTGAGCTAGCGCGCTCTGCTATACTGAGCTAGCGCACTCCGCTATATTGAGCTAGCACGCTATGCTATACTGAGCTAGCGTGCTCCGCTATATTGAGCTAGCGCGCTCCACTATATTGAGCTAGCGCGCTCCGCTATATTGAGCTAGCGCGCTCCACTATATTGAGCTAGCGCGCTCCACTATATTGAGCTAGCGTGCTCCGCTATATTGAGCTAGCGCGCTCCACTATATTGAGCTAGCGCGCTCCACCATATTGAGCTAGCGCTCTCCGCTGTCCACCAGGCGACTGCCTAGCGTAGAGAACTAACCCACTGAATCCCCTCTTTAGCTGATGTGATGTTGTTGAAAATATTAATTGTGTGTGTGTGAGCCTTGAAGACTGTCTGCATTATATCCTGTTTAAGTGTGAAGCTGTCTGCCGTGCTCAGCAGCTGTGGTTTCATTTCCTTAAATATTGTGCTCAAAAACAACTCCTTATATGGGTCACTTAAGACATCTTGTGTAAAGCTGACCTTTCTTACCTAGTAACAATTGATCTCATTGCTTTGTTATGCCCATGTATGGAATTCCTATGTGTGTTACTATAAAACCGCCTTAGTGTCTGAGCTATGAGAGGGACCCAAGGCAGAGATCTATGAGGAGACCTCTGTTTTGACTCTCTCCCTTTTTGCAAAAAGATTAAACGGAAGATGAATTGCAACACTGACTGGCTCTTTGGAATTTTACAAAACATATTTATAGAAATCTTTCAGAGTCATTCTTGACAGATGTAAACACAGGTGGTTCCCACATTTCCTACTATTTTTAAACCTTATGGTATCATATTTGGTATCAAAACGTTCAGGAATTCATGCTTGAACTTTTGGTGTTCATAAATGTGTTCTTTGAAGTTTTATGCAATTTATGCAATTTTATTCCAGGAAATGTTATACATTCTTTGTGTGCAGGATCAAAACGTTCAGGACATTCATGCTTGTACTTTTGGCGTTCTTAAATTTTATTTTTGTTTTGTAATTTTTTACAATTTTTTGATTTTCTTTTTTTTTTTTCAAAATCCTTACATTTTTGTGTACTTTCTGAAAATTATGCAAGTGTTGTATCAAAGCGTTCAGCACGTTCAGGACGTCCGTCAGTCTTCACATTAGCATTAGCCGCTGATGCAGCTTCTCCAGTTGTTTCTTGTTCATCACTAATATCACACATCCCAGGTTTTCCTGCGGATCTATTTATCGGGCTGATTTAAACTAAAGACAATGAAGGTTACGTTTGTGTGAATCCAAACAAGTTTCTATCCGCTCCCGGGAATCGGATCCTTGTTGATGAGTGTTGCTCTAACATCTGCGTGGGCCGAATCCCTCAGATGAAACCACGTTGGTTTCTGAGACTCTTCAAAGACTGCGGTTTGTCACTCTCGATAAAACTCACTTCAGACCTTGTCTTTGAGCACAAACATCTCTGTGGGGACGCTGAGGCCAGCCCTGTTTTCATGTGGAGTGACAACACGGCAAACATCCTCTGATGGTGTCTGCTCTCATTTCATCCATGAAGGATGTCGGAACAATGATCTGCCTCTGTGGACTGATGGGAAACATCAGCTGAGATCAGAGGCCGACGCCGTTTACAGGAGACTTCTCTGCTGTCGCATTTCTGCCGCCAACAAACCGCTCGACACCACTGAGTAAGAAGCAACGTTCACTGTGGAAAGTTCTGAGCCAAAACCAGAGAATGGAGGGTCGGATCCTCGTTTGGAGTCTCTCCCACTTCAAACTAATCCGAGGAATCTGTGCTTCAACACAATCTGCTCCTGATGAATCTGCTCAGCGTGACCATCTGTCTCTGGAAACCAGCGCCGAAAGGAGAACGAGCCAAAGTTTCAGTTGACTCACATCAGAGTCCCGATGGAAACACTCGTGTGGTTTCTCAACGTCAAGACAAGCTTCAGTTTTCAGTCCAGATTAGAAGATCAGATCAAACCTTCTCAGCTCTTCAGGTGCTGCAGGTGAAGATCATCGTCCTGTTTGACTCTCAGGTTCTCAGCAAAGAAGATGAAGAACAGAGGAGAACGTCTAGAAACCCAAACTCCAAACCAGGAGTGAAGATGGAGATGGAGGAGGAAAGCTGCAGGTTGGATATGCTGCTGACAGAACTCAGCTTCTGATTCCTCACCTGAAACCTGAAGACGAATGTGAGATGTGCGGATGAAACCGGTGTTTTGGGGGTTTCTAAGAGGTTCTTGGTCTACAACCTCTTCCACGTGGGTCACCTGCATGTCCCGTACAGGTGTGACCATTGTTACCCCGCAGACAGCCGTATCCACCTGTGAGGACAGAGGCACCTGTGAGGACAATGAGACACCTGTGAGGACAGAGACACCTGTGAGGGCAGAGACACCTGTGAGGACAGAGACACCTGTGAGGACAGAGACACCTGTGAGGACAGAGACACCTGTGAGGACAATGAGACACCTGTGAGGACAATGAGACACCTGTGAGGACAGAGACACCTGTGAGGACAGACACCTGTGAGGACAGAGACACCTGTGAGGACAGAGACACCTGTGAGAGTTTCTCTAAAACAGACACTATGAGAGACAGAAACTTTTTCACACTTTTCTCTCAAAGTTCATAGAAAAAAAGAATCCAGGATTATAGAACGAAAACAAAGATCTGATCAAAGATTTATGTAAAGTTGTACAGGCTCTGTACAGCCAATCAGGATGCAGAACACAATGTGGTGTAAAAAAAAAAAAAAACATAAAAGCAAAATTACACAAAAAACTCTGCAAGTTTGATCTAGTCAGGGAACTCTGGATTGGTGTTTTCCTGGCTGGGGTGCCAAAAAGGGGGGTAAAGGTGGCTGATTCTATGGGCTCAGCCTGGGGGGGGGACTAGATGATAAAACAAAGACGTAATCGTAGAATTATCTTCACCATAAGTCATGATTGTTTGTAAAACAGCAGAAAAATGTCCCGCCGTGTTCGGGGCCTGAAAAACGTCCTTTGATGGCCCAGAGTCCTGAGCGCCGCCCCGTTTCAGTGCAGGGGTGTCGTCCCACCGGGGGCCAAAATCCAAAACAGTCAAAGTCCCAGTTTCAAATCTTTTTTTAGTTTTAAATTTGTAAATTTACAGATTCTGCAACAAAAAAAGAAAAACAAGAAAAAAACAGTGAAAGTCAAAAAAAAAGTTTTAAAATTGAAATGTTGAGTTTTGAAACCTAAAGAAACAGAACATTTGAAGCAGAAAATAATCAAGAATAATTCATCTGTCATTTTCCAATATTTTTTTACGTGTTTCATTGGGGTTCAGATAATTTTGGCTCCAGTTTAGCTCCATACGTTCAGGCGGAGACGAGCCGCCATGAACCCCAGAGATCACGAGACGGTTGGAGCACCTTTACTGCAGACGAACACGCAGACGAACACGCAGACGAACACGCAGACGAACACGCAGACGAACACGCAGACGAACACGCAGACACACCACCAGCACCGGCGTCTAGACAGTCAACAGTATCAGCCCCTGGGGGGGCAGAGGAATGTGGGCAAACCAGAAACGGAGCGCAAAGGTCGGCTGAATCACAACCACACGAGTCATGAAGATACTCCTCACATGAAAGGACAGGAGCAGGTCCGGACACGGCGAGTCTTCATCAGAACCTCCTCAGAGTTCTGCAGGCCCACATACGACAGAGCTGCAGAGAAAGCCGGGGAAACACAGGGCAGGCGGGGCCAACGGGCCTTTTGAAGGCTGCTGGGTAAGCAGATCATTAAGTGTAATGGCTGCAGAGGATCACTGAGCTTTATCTGTCATGGCAGGAACAAAGTTCCAGCAGATCTGGGGGATTCTGGAGCTGGATTTGATGGGAATTCCCGCTCCTGCTGGAACCGTTTCCTCGGTGCTAACAGACAGGTGCTCTCATAAATCGACCGAATTAATGACTCAGATTTACATACAGAAGCCTGAAGGATTCGGGGATAAAGTTCTATTTTCAGAGCTTACACGTGAAGAGCGGCGGCTCGGGCTCGGACCGACGCCGGCGCTCAGGTGTCTGGCTGTGACATGTCAGGATGAAGGTCGACCTGCAGAAGAAAAAACCCCAGGTGAGCCCACAGGTACCTGCTCTCATTAAATCAGGGGAGTCGAACTCAGTCACACAAGGAGCCAAAATCCAAAACTCAGATTCGCCCCGTAGGTTGAGGGCAGGACAGGAGAAACATTAATTAACACTTTAAAAGAGTAACGTTTGACATAATCATGAACTAGATATATAGCATTACCTGTAATAATGCTGGAAGCTGAATTTGGACGCTGAAGATGTTAGTGCTGATAGTTGAAGATGCTGATAGTTGAAGATGCTGAAATTGAAATCACTGCAGCTAATAGCCATTTAAAATATTAGCTAAATACCAAATTAGCTTAAAAAAACTAGGTTAGCCAAAACAATAGCTAAACTCTAAAATAGGCTAAATAACTGAAAAAAGCCTAACAGCTAGTGTGTAAATATTAGCCTAACTCCAAAAGAGCCTAAAAAATCTTGAAAAGAACATCCTAAATTAGCCTAAACAGCTAGCATGTAGCAGAAATATTAGCTAAACTCTAAAACAGCCTAAAAAATCTTAGTAAATCCCAAAATAGTCCAAAAAGCTGCAGAATGTTAATTTTTAAACTTTAAATCTGTAACTTTTTAACATAATTCTGAATAATAAAAAGGCAGGAATATTATTCCAGAATAAATCAACTTAAAACTTAAATAACTTTAATATTTTACTCTCCATAAAAATATATTTTGTTAAAATTATGTGTTAGAAATGAGCTCAAGATAACATCGGGTTATTAATAACAATAAAATAGAATGACCTGGAGGGCCGGATCCGGCCCCCGGGCCGTGACTTTGACATGTGCAGTAAAGCCTGGCAGCAGCTTCGTTCTCCGATATTTGACAGAAACGCAGGTGAACCTCTTTTGGCTGAAAGGCTTCAACAGAGAAATGTTCACAGTTTCAGAGCTTCTTTCTAATCTCAGAGCAGACGTGTCTGCGCAGATGAAGGTCCGTCTGCTTTACGTCTGTCAGCTCTAACTCAGCTTTACTCCACGTGTTCATCTACCCCTATATTCTTTTTATTAAGCTTCTGTCAGCAGATCCTAAAGTTTACAGAAGTGGTTTTATGTCCTGATGTGGAGGATTGGTCCAAAAATAACAGTAAAAAACTCAAAACATTCCAACCAATCAGAGCAGCCGGAGGAGCTTCTATTCTGAAGACTGAAACTAAAAGAACAGAAATGGAGGAGAAGAACCTCAGGAACAAACACATCTACAGCGAGATCCAGAGGATCTGGTGATCACTACAGATCCGGATGATCATCACAGATCCGGATGATCATCCAGATCTGGATCATCATCACAGATCTGGATCATCATCACAGATCTAGATGATCATCACAGATCTGGATCATCATCAGAGATCTGGATGATCACTGCAGATCTGGATGATCATCACAGATCTAGATGATCATCACAGATCTGGATGATCATCACAGATCTGGATCATCATCACAGATCTGGATCATCATCACAGATCTGGATGATCATCCAGATCTGGATCATCATCACAGATCTGGATGATCATCACAGATCTGGATCATCATCACAGATCTGGATCATCATCACAGATCTGGATCATCATCACAGATCTAGATGATCATCACAGATCTGGATCATCATCACAGATCTGGATCATCATCACAGATCTGGATGATCACTGCAGATCCAGATGTTACCCAGAAGCCCCAGCTCTGCAGCTGTTTCACAGAGGAATAAAACAGCTGAGAAAACATCTTGTTGTGAGACATATTAATGACGGTATTGACATCAGGTTTGTGGCTCCTCCCCCTCAGACTGGGGGAGTGGGCTCTGCAGGAGGCTGGACGGCCGCAGGTTCGATCCCGGCGTTGGTCACAGCTGTGGTGTGTCGTCTGTGCAGGAAGCGTTTGCATTTAGAACACAAGTGAGGCCCCACGATGACTAGAGACCACACAACTACACAACCCCCCCCACTGGGGATAAATGTATCCAGAACAAACAAACCGTCACCTGTTCAGTTCTGACATTTCTCTGAATGAAAATGACCCCCCCCCCCCAGACAAACTCCAGCCGTTCTTCAGCTCATCATCTGGATTCTGATTCTGAAGAGCGTTTTTCATCTGAATTTCTCCTCCTCCAGCTCCAGTGTTTGTAGAAACATCGTCTCCAAGCGCCTGCAGTGGATTTATATTTGGTGGAGCTGCAGCATCTCAGTGGGCTGGCACTGCGCCCTCCCACAGGCCCTCTCCGCCCCCCACCCCCAGTTTCCACGGCGAGGCTGATTGATTCGCTCTTTAATGCTTCCTGTGCCGGCTCGGCCCGCGACGCACATCTGTGCGGCCTCGCTCTCCTGCGGTGGACCTAAGTGAGGTCTCTGCCTCTCCTGCGGCCGGGAGGATGACGAGCGTCATTCTAAAAAGAAATGACTGCAGAGAAAAGTGGAGCTGAGCTCTGGAGGAGCTTAGAGGAGAGCAGACGTCAATGAACACAAACAGCTGTGGCGGACAGCCGTCGGCCCGAAACACGATCGAAGAGCGAACAGAGTCGCTAAAATCACGGGACGTTCTTCAGTTGGAATTCGGCCTACAAACATATTAACACTTTTCCATAAAGACAGAATCCAAACGCTGGGATTTACTGCAGTGTCGATGATCTATGGAGCTAAATTGGGGTCAAAATGATTAGAAACACAAATGAAACAAATTGAAAAAATGTTGGCGTTTGGCCAAAAATGTTTTAAAATGTCTGAAACTTTTTGCTATTCTGAAATAAAACCCAATTATTTTGAGCTTCAACTGTTCTGTTTTTTAGGTTTCAAAACTTAAAACGTCAAATCTTTTTTTTTTTTTTTCAAATCTGAAAATTTCAAAATTGAAAACGAAAAAACTTTTTCAGTGAAAAGTTTTCAAATGTAAATGTTGGGTTTTAAACTAAAGAACAGAACATTTAAAGCTGTAAATGATTAAGTTTATCTCAGAATATCGAAACATTTCACACATTTGACATTCATCGTTGGACAAACCAATATTTTTTCAGTTTGTTTAATTTGAGTTTCATATAATATTGGCCCCAGTTTAGCTCCATAGACGTTTCAACATTTGAAGCTTCCCCATCAGGAGGCCCGGTGGTGGAGTGGTCAGCACTCACGGCGTGAACGTCCACGTTTGAATCCCGGCCCGGTCCTTTCCGTTCATGAGTGGGTTTGCTGGTGACCTGTTCAGGATGGCTCCAGACTTTGTCCAACAGCACATGGGATAGGCTCCAGCAACCCCATGGCCCTGACAGGAACCCGACGAGAGCAGAGATGATGGAGAACCTCAAGGGAGCTGCAGTCACACCAGTGAGACGCAGCCGCTCCTCTATGACCCTCCACGGACCCGGATGACCCATAAACGGGTCAACTTGGTTCTGTTCAGAAGAGGAGAGGCAGAACATGGTCTGTTAAAGGCTGCTGGCAGCTTTGGTTTAGTAAAAACAAATACGGAGACCGGCAGCAGATGGAGGCTGAACGAGATCAGCTGTCAGACACATGTGGTGATGGCAGAAACACGAGCGGCTCGGCCCGGCCCGACTCGGACTGGCATGGAGTCATTACTGATGATGTGACGGGAGACAGAAGCAGCTGCACAAGTCCAAAAGAAAATCTGGTTTGTTCTGATGCTGCCAAACGTGGAGCGGATGACGGTCCAGAACCTGAAAACATGTTGGACACGTGATCCCGACCCGCTGGAAGTCTTTTGATCTGAAGACAGAACAGAACCACGCACAGCAGACGATGGTGTTTGAGACCCTGAAGACTCGTTTCAGAGTCGATAGTCTCAGATCTACAGTGCACGTTTTCTAATGTCTGCCATTGTGAGTGACACGTGCACAGTGCTGCTAATGCAGGTCAGTGCTGATGGGACAGAAAGTTCTGGTTCTGGTACCATAACAACATCCTAGTGTCAGATCCCGACCTCATTTGATTTAATCCTGTTTGAATCCCAGAAACTAATGAAGGTCAGAAGCTGCACGATTCGTTAAAGGTTATAAAGCTTTGAATGGTTTAGCACCAAAATACATGACTGACCTCCTGACCCAGTATGTACCAGCCAGACCTCTCCGGTCATCTGGATCCGGTCTTTTATCAGTTCCTAGAGTCAGAACTAAACATGGAGAAGCTGCATTCAGCTTCTATGCTCCACAGATCTGGAACAGACTTCCAGAAAACCTTAGATCTGCTGAAACACTCAGTGTATTTAAATCCAGGTTAAAGACTCACCTGTTCTCAGTTTGATTAATATGTATTCAAAAGTTTACGTCTGACTGTTTAATTATGCTTGTTTTAAATTAAAATCTTTTTACTTTCTTTTAATTTCATTTTAATGATCACATTTTTACTATTTCTTTTGATTGTTTCTTTAAATGTTTTATGTAAAACACTTTGAATTGTCTCTGTACATGAAATGTGCTACAAATAAACTATCATCTTCACTGAATTTATTTGAGTTAGTTTAAAGCTAATGATGGTTCAGATCCAGTTAATCACGACCTGATTGGTCGAGTACTAAAACAATCGTTTGTATAAACTCTGGTCCACAGATTCTAACGTGTTCTTGTGACACTTGTAAAGAAAACTCAGATTTAAATTGTGTTTCTTTATTCAAATTGTTGTGAATCTGGAAAAGACAAAAACAAATGTAAACAAGATTTTTGAGAATACACTACAAGCGGGGCGGCATGTAAACAGAGACCTCTCTGCAGGGCCCACCCTAGGCGGCTGCCTAGTGCACCATCTGATTGAGGGGGCGCCATATTGCAGTGATTTTATGTTTCTTTCTTTTGTTAATTAGTTTGATGACCTCTCGTTTCATGTAAGATCATTGTTGGTGCTTCTATAAAACTCTAAGGATGAAAAAGGACGAGGAGGAAACACCGGATCAAAGCAGAGGTTTGGCGGTTTTACCTATAGAAAATAGAAATTTTCCACCTGCTGCATTCTGGTCAAAAAAGACCAATTTAACTCACGATCTTGTGTTTTTTTCCCCATCACCTTTAACAACTCAGACCCCCGACTTTCCCCGGACGTTCTAATGTTTTATTGGCTGATCAGTGTACAGTCGGTTACTGTGCAGAACTGCCCGGTTTGAGCTCCAGCAATCGCAAACTCTACAAGGGACGTCAGATTAGTTTTACGCCTAGAACGCTCTGCGGCCCACGGCCGGGCTGGCTCTCAGGAACGGAACAGAACGGGACGGGACAGGACAGAATAGAATAGAATAGAATAGAATAGAACAGAATAGAATAGAATAGAATAGAATAGAAATACTTTATTCATCCCAGGCTGGGAAGTTAGGCTGTTGCAGGATTTACAGAAGATATTAAGATGTAGAGAAAAGACAATATTTACAAAGATAAGACGGGAATATACAATAAAACAAATTGTGCTAATTGTAAAGTGAAGAATATCAAAGTAGTGAGGAAATTGAGGCAGTAATGAACATCGGTCATTTAAAGAGTCCGTTGGTGAGTCATGGTCCAGAGGGAGGAGGAGCTACACGATCTTTATTGTGTGTGGAAGAAATGAACATCAGGGATGTCTGAGACAGGAGGGGAATGGGGGCGGGGTTGCCCTGCACCAACAGTCCCGCCCACGACTCAGAAGTGAATTTCTAATGAACTCCTGCTGCTCTGCAGAAACTAAGTCCTCGAAAACAACATGTTTTTAGATGTTGGCTCAAATCTGCATCATCCCAGGCAGCAAAGACAAGTGGGCCCATGTGGTTTAGAGGAGGCAGACAATGAGGCCCGATTGGGTTTGACTGCAGTGGTAGTTTGTATTTAAGTTAACACGTTTCTTAGGAAGCAGAAATGTTACAGACCTGTTTGGAGTTCTGACTGTCGTCTTAGGACAGTAAAAAAGCTTTGACCTTCTTTCAGATGATCTGGTTGGATTCTTTCCCAACATGAAGACGTGTTTAAAGAGACCCCCATCAGTCGGGGGGGGCTGAATCAGCAGGTACAGGACAAAGCTCACCTGCACAGCTGCAGACGACATGAAACATGAAAGCACGCCAAAACAAAACCCACTTCAGAGAGACGGCGTCCTAATCCCGGGATGCACGGCAGATCTGAGGAGCGGGAAAAATCCCACGTGAAAGCGGCGAGCGCATTAGCATTAACTCCTGTTTGAATATGACTGAACGAATTACGGCGGGGGTTACAGCCGGCCCCCGCAGAGATGAAAACCCTCAACGTGCAATTCATCAGCATGTGGCTGAGCAGAACGCAGCGAGCAGCGCCGCCTGTCCTGTGAGACGTCCGACCAGCAGCCGGACTCAAACCTGTGACGGACCTCCGTCCTGGGAGGCAGAGATGAGAGGAAACCTACAGTTTGGTGAAAGCGCTTCATTTAGCTCTTCTTCAGCTGAACCCCCCCCGACAGCCTGAAGGGACCTGTCACTCCGAGCCCCCCCCCCAAAGGCTTTGTGTGGGAGAAGTGAGTCAGGTTCAAAGCAGAAACCAGAGCTGGCCGTGTCTCCGTGTGGAGCGCCTGCAGGCTGGGACGGGTTCATTCATTTTTTACAGAACATTCTCTGATGGAAGAATTCCCCTGGATGTCGTTTGGCTCAGGGGTCCCCAAAGGGTTTCCTGTGAGGGCCACATAACGGGTGTTTTCTCGGGGGCCGGGGTCGGTTTGTAGGCTAACAGAAAAGGTTTAAAAATCAGCCTAAATGCAAAGATTAGAGGTTTTCCGGAGAGCCACACGTAGCCAGTTTTAAATAATTCAGTTCTGTAATCTTCATAGAAAAAAATAATACTAAAACATTTTAAAAACTAGATATATAGCATTACCTTCGATAATGAAAATAAAGGCTGTAAGCTGAATATGGACATTGAAGATGATGAGTAAAAACTTTGAAGCTGATAGCTGAAAACACTGAAGCTGACAGTTAGCTAAAATATTAGCAAAACGCCTAATAAAACGGAAAAAAGCCTAAATTAGCCAAAACAGCTAGCATGTAGCTGAAATATTAGCTAAACGCCAAAATAACTGTCAAAACAGTTGAAAAACTAGCATAAAAAGAGCTGAATATTTGAAAGAGCTGAAGAGCTGAAGAGCTGAAGAGCTGAAGAGCTGAAGAGCTATAGACGTCCCCAAAAACCCAAAGAAAAATAATAATAAAGAAATAAAGAAAAAGTGAATCACGATTGAACCAAATAATATTCTCTCCCCTCATAGTTCAGACTGAGGAAGGGTGGAAACAAAAGTTCTCTGTGGTTCTCCATCTCTGTTTCTGATAGAGCCAAATGTGGAGGGGGCCTGATCCGGCCCGCGGGCCCTAGTTTGGGGACCCCTGGTTTAGAGGTGAAGCAGCAGAGGGGAAGCCCCGCCTCCGTCCAGCGCCGTCACTCAGCAGAACCCTCCGTCTGACTGAAGGCCACACAAAGCCGAGTTCAGCGTTGGGGTTCACGACCCGTTCGCCGTGAGCACGAACACATCTGGTGCTGGTTTGGAATAAAAAGACGTGCTGATTGCGATGGTGATAGTATTTATACAGCTCTCTTTCTAGTGAAGATCAGGCGCTCAGTCACGCTGAACGGCGACGTGAAAACAAATTGTTGCATGTTTCCTTCACCCTGCTCCCCTCAGTCGTCACCCCACGCACCATTTACCCCAAACTGGAGCTTGTCCAGACTGAACAAGTGGAAAAACTTCAGGCCAAACCACCAAAGCCTGATGACTGAAACTTCCCGATAAAGTTCTGAGGTCGTGAGAGGAAAGGTCGTCCAAGTGGGCAGCTGAGTGTGTGGTTTCCAGAGGCTCAGGGTAGAACAGATTCGTTGACATGGCTTTACGTAGGCTCCGCCCCCAGCACGGCGCTGAGGATTTAACAAGTCTCAACTTGGGCCGCCATCTCCATCGCTCCGTCTTTTTCCTTCCTGAAAACACAAATACATAAAATCAAAATAAACAATGAGGGAGAAATCAGAAAACAACGACCTTGTGGTTTGAGTAATTACTGGTGACGGTCCTCTCGTCATGTTCTGTTCTATGGCTGTAACCCTTCAGTGTCTCAATGCGGTAAAACATCTAACTGTTCTTATTAATGGATCCTAATCCATCATCTGTCCTTTTTCTGAACTCGTTTTGGCCCCTTAGGGTCACAGAGTTGCTGGAGCCTATCCCAACCACAGTCAGGCAAAGGTGGGACACACCTGGATGGAGCTCAGATCCGTCCCAGGACAGGTACTTGTATAAAAGTGTTTTGTTAACCGTAACTTTAGAAAGAAAAAACAAAAAAGGAGCAGAACTGAAGTTCTTCTGTTGTACACAACATGTGTCTGAAGTGTGTCAAGAAGCATGCATGACATGGCTAACAATGCTAGCTGTCATGTTAAAAATGTTAGCCATGACATGCTAACATGATAGCTATGTTATGCTAACCTTTAATCCATATGATGTTAGCATGTTTACCAAATCATGCTAACACATTAGCCGTGTCCTGCTTATATGTTAGATATTTAATGCTAACATGTTAGCCGTGTCATTCTTACAAGTCATGTCAGGCTAACACGTTATAAAATCATGCTAACATGTTAGAGGTCTTTATTGCCGTTAGCGATGCTAGCTCACAAACGTGGCGTTTCCGTGTTTCTCCCATTTTCCACCAGAATAGTGTCAAAAAAAAGAAATCCTCCAATCCTCGGGTAAACCTGAACGAAACAAAACGACAAACAATATGAAGATACTAGAAATGTGGGCGTGGTTAACAAAAACCTCTGTTGTCAAGGAAATCAAAAAATTTAACTTTACCGATCTTTCTAAAAATTTCTAAAAATTATATAGATTTGTTCGTCATTCCCAGATGATTGAATTTTGAAATGGTTGCTATGGAGATAAAACCAACAGAATAGCCGCCATTTGAAGAAACGTATATTTTTGAGTTTTTCACGTGTTTTTCACGTGTTTCATTGCCTTTGTAATCTTATGCTGCTCTTTACATTTTTTATTCATTTGCTCAATGTTTAATTTTCCTTTTAAAGCACTAATGTTGTAAAATGCTTTATAAATAAAGTTTCATTCTATGAATTTTGTTCAACTTTACATGTTCAAGAAATGTCAAATCATTTAGAAGTAA
>NC_050520.1:1163263-1167183 GCF_002922805.2 Oryzias melastigma
CAGACGGCGCTCCCGCCTGTGATGTCGCGGCGCTGCGTCCATGTGCCTGCACTTGTTCAGCTCAGGATCAGATATCTCCTCGTGCTGCTCGCTTGAGCACCAGCATGTTGTGAGCGCTGGTTGGCTGCTCCACACCTGATGGAGTCTTCAAAGGAGGGCAGGTGTGACCTGGAGCTGCAGCTCCATCTGATCAGAGCCGTGGAGCCTCTTAACCCCAGCCAGGGTGCAGGCGGAGGGGAAGCCCGGCTGAAGGCTCAGAGCCCATAAAACAGGCCCGTCTTCAGCGTTTCTGGTCTGGGGTCCCACAGGGGATCTGGTCTGATCGGATCAGACGGCAGATTTACGAGCAGCTGTCAGAAGGTTGGAGGATCTGAGAGGAGCAGGTGGGCGTCCGTGTTTGTGCAAACAAGCAGCTTGGAAGGAGATGGAGGAAAGAGGACCTGGAGCGGCGAGCGCCGTCCCATCAGAGCAGAAACGTCTGATTTATGAATGTGATCTGTCAGGATGCAGAGGAGAACTCAGGGGGGATTTCACCGGGACCAAAGATGTGTTTGTGCGGCCTGTGGAGACGTGAGCGGCTCTGCTGGAGACGCTTCAGACGTTAAGAACCGCCGAGACTCAGAACTCGGCCTCAGGTTGGCTCAGAGGTCCGACAGCTGAGCGGCGGGACAGGGCCGAGTACGGATGATCATTTACAGAAACGATTCGATTCAATTTAGTTTTGAGTTTACACATTTGGTTAGAAATACATGAATAATCTACTATATGATTTGAATATTTGATATTAATCTGATCCAGATCACAGACTGTAAATGTATCAGTGAAATCATGAGATTAATATCCTCCAGAGTTACATGGATCATCTAAAGGAGAAGTTCTAACGATTGTTCTGCTTCTCCTGGAGGACGTTTCAGTTTGGCCACTAGGAGGCGATCACTCTTTAGCATTACACCTTATTCCAGAAGAATGAACAAAAACTGTTTCAGACCACAGATGATTACTCTAAAACATTTCCTTACAAGAGTTTGGAAAATTCATATAAAGATGATTATTCAGTCAGAATGTATGTTTAGGTCGACCGAGCGTTAGCATTAGCCGTCCTATGGGAAACCCCATTAAACATTAGCATCAAGCTAGCAGACTTTAGCTTTATTTGCTGAACTGATCTTTTTATTATGGATTGATTATTGATCTGTTATACTTAAATCAATTCAAATCGATTTCATCAACCCCGAGGTATCCGCGGCGACATGTGGCTCTTTGGGCCCTCCATACGTGGTGTTTCTGGGTTTTTAACGTGTCTTTGTGGAATTTTTCTGATGATGGAGGACATACATGAAGAAAATTTATGAAAAGTCTTTGTTCATTCAAATTGTTGTCAATCAAGATTATATGGAGCTAAATTGGGGCCAAAATGATTTGAAACTCTAATAAAACATTTTTTTGGGTTTTGGCCATAAAAGGTTTAAAATGTTTGAAACGTTTTGGTAATCTAAAATTAAAGTAATTATTTTCAGCTTCATGTTCCTGTTTTTAGGTTTCCAAATTCAAAATGTCAATTTCAAAACTTTTATTTTTCACTTTTAACTCTTTTTTTTTAAATTTCAGATTCAAAAATAAAAAAGAAAGTTGACAGTTAAAAAAATAATTACGCTTTTTATAGAATAACAAAAAGTTTCAAACGTTTTAAGTTTTTCTTTGGCCAAACACCAAAATTTGTTTTATTTGGGTTTCAAATAATATCGGCCCAAATTTAGTTCCATAGAGGCAGACAAAATAAAAACATTTGGAAAACGATCCTATTTGCTGAAGCCTCAGTATTACTGTTGCACTGGTACTGTAAGGTTGGGCTGTGAGGGTGGGAGAGCATGTAAACAGAGAGCTCTCAGTTATTGGTAACGGGAAGTGGAGGTGGGGTTGCTCCACACCAACAGTCCCACACACAACTCAGAGGAGAATTTCTGATGAACTCCTGCCGCTCTGCAGAAACTACGTGCTAGGAAATGATCATTATAAATAAAAAATAAATAAAAAAAAAATCACTGGGAATTATTTCAAAATAGATCAGAAGACGATTGGAATGAAAAAAAACAACATAAAAATATAAACATTTATATTTTTACTATATATATATATGTATATTTTTTAATTAATTTTAATTAACATTAACAAAACGGTCAAATAACTCAAACTTTATTCAAACCTGTTCACAACAGTTGAAGAAACCGTCCGTCTCACTCAGAGCGTCCTGACTACATTACCCATAATGCTCCAACAATGCATTTATTATCATAAATAGTAACAATACCTTAAATACAAACTTTGAGTTCAGTAGAAATCGACTCAAACGTCTTTAAGTGGAGAAAGATCCCGACTCCTGCTTTAACCATCATAGAAAATAAGAAAGAATAACAAAAATAATTGACTGCAATAAAAACTAAATTATGTGTATATAGAAGTTTTTTCTTTTTTAGATTTTATGTTCTGGATTTTTACACATTCCATTTCATTTTACAAACTCAGACTTCCCTTTCTAGACTTTTCTCACATCCTCAGCGTTTCTTCTATTGTTTTAGAAGCTTTTATAGTTTTTTCTCTTTTCTCTGTCCATTCAGCATAAATTAACTTCATTTTTATCTGTTTTATGCTGAAAGTTCTCATGTTGTCTGGAAGCTGAATCATCTGGCCTTGAAACCGTCTTTCCACAAACGTTTCATCCCGTAGTTTCCTCAGTTGACTTCAAACTCCATTTGGGCTGAGAGAGTTAAATCAAAGACCAAAACCTCAAACATCATCCTTTAATGTTTCAGAGGTTTTTCTCTTTATTGTTTACTGGACATATGATGTTTAAATCTGTTTAAAAGATTGTTTTTTGGACAAACATTTGATGTTCTTTCAGATGTTTGAGGTTCGTTTTCATGATCTAAGTTTTTGGCTTCAGTTTTTCTATGATGTCGTTTATGGACTAATGATGAAGCAGAATCGTCATTTTGTTTGGTTTAAATCCTGTTTTGTGTTCAGCTTCTTCACTTCTGCTTCATCTCCAGAGTTCAGAGGTCACAGACGTCCTTTCAGACGATCGAGGATGGAGTTTGTTCCTCATGAATGGATGAACGCTCCAGGAGAACATTTGTTAGTTTGTCTTAAATCTCCCTCAGACTTCAGAGAATTCCTTCATTTCTGATACATAAATAAATATTTTTAACCAAAGGTGTTTCAAAGGTCCATGGACGCGTTTCTCACCTGTTTTGCTTCCTGGTCTGAAGTCTGATCATTATTCCCATGGCGACCAGCGCGGAGATGAAGCCGACGGTGCCGAGGATGAAGCTCACGTTGTCCTCTGAGAAAACAACAGAAACGTTTGTTCGATTTTTAACAGTAAATCACATGTATAGGGGGGCAGGTCTGGTTCTGGGTCTGGTTCTGGTTCTGGGTCTGGTTCTGGTTCTGGGTCTGGGTCTGGGTCTGGGTCTGGGTCTGGGTCTGGTTCTCCCTGTGCCCGTCCCCAGCCCGGATGGTTGTATCAGGAGGGCATCCGGCATAAAACAAACTAAATGAATCAGTGAAAGCTGATTGGCTGAGGAGTGCGGACAGGTGGACAGGTGACCACGATTCAGTCTTGATGATTTAAATGATCGTTTATGTTTCAGATGTAGATGGAGATGATCTTCTTTTATTTTTTAATGTTTATTTTCCAATCAAGTCACAACTAAACTTTGAGTCTAGATGTATAGATATATAGATATATATCACATAGACATGAATCTCTTTTGTCTTCTTCTCTTTTTCGTTTTAATTGCTTGAAATAAACTCATTTCTTATCAAATCCAAAACTCGTCTTCAAATAAAATGATGTCAGTAATAATAAGAACGTTTGCTGACGATCTGTTCCTGAAACCACTAAAGATTCAAAATGTTCC
>NC_050520.1:1167249-1189268 GCF_002922805.2 Oryzias melastigma
TATGGCTTTTATTTGTGTTTTTAACGTCTTCTACGTCTTCAGTGTCCGACCTCGAGGCTCTCAGATCAAATTGTTGTCATGATTACAGTAATATTATCATCATTACTGTTAATGTCTGAAAACTATAAATGTGAGAAAAACGTCCTGAGACAGAACCACAAACTGACCCCGCCCCCCTCCGCTCATGGAAACAGATGACCGGCAGGATTGGAACCACCTGCCCAGGAGTCCCGTCAGCGAGAACGGATCCACCAAAACATGAAATCCCACTGAGATGATCAATGTTCTCCAGTAAATCTGCAGCTTCATTCTGGTTCTGGTTCTGATCAACTCCGTCTGTCCTGGATGGTTTAAAGAAAGACATCTGCAGAGGGAAGTGAAACTAGAATCCATGAGCGGATCCATCAAACGAGTCGGTGGAAACAGAACATTCTGTTCTGGTTCTACAGCTGCTGGTTCTGGTTCTACAGCTGCTGGTTCTGGTTCTAGAGCTGCTGGTTCTGGTTCTAGAGCTGCTGGTTCTGGTTCTACAGCTCCTGGTTCTGATTCTACAGCTGCTGGTTCTGGTTCTACAGCTGCTGGTTCTGGTTCTACAGCTGATGGTTCTGGTTCTACAGCTCCTGGTTCTGGTTCTAGAGCTGGTGGTTCTGGTTCTAGAGCTGGTGGTTCTGGTTCTACAGCTGATGGTTCTGGTTCTAGAGCTGGTGGTTCTGGTTCTAGAGCTGGTGGTTCTGGTTCTAGAGCTGCTGGTTCTGATTATAGAGCTGCTGGTTCTGGTTCTACAGCTGCTGGTTCTGGTTCTACAGCTGGTGGTTCTGGTTCTAGAGCTGCTGGTTCTGGTTCTAGAGCTGCTGGTTCTGGTTCTAGAGCTGCTGGTTCTGATTATAGAGCTGCTGGTTCTGGTTCTACAGCTGGTGGTTCTGGTTCTAGAGCTGCTGGTTCTGGTTCTAGAGCTGCTGGTTCTGGTTCTACAGCTGCTGGTTCTGGTTCTACAGCTGGTGGTTCTGGTTCTAGAGCTGCTGGTTCTGGTTCTACAGCTGGTGGTTCTGGTTCTACAGCTCCTGGTTCTGGTTCTACAGCTGCTGGTTCTGGTTCTAGAGCTGCTGTCACTCAGCTCATCTACAGACGTTTCCTTCACGTCTTAAGGAGACGGCGACGCCCCCGTGAGGTCCGTGGTCACGGTGACGAGCGTTCGCTCTGATCCGTGTAATCAGACCTGCAGGCCGCAGCCCCACGCCGCTGCAGGTCTCTCACCTCCACCTGCTTCACTAATCTGACGGTCAGGAGGAGGAGGGACATCTGAACCAAACCGAAGGAGGAAAACCTTTTAACGGGGAGATGCTGCCCCCTGCTGGTAACATGCCTTAAAACTCATCAGTTTTACCTCTGAGTAAAAATGTTCTTTCTGTCTGTTTTAATGGATTTCATGGACTGTTTGTATAATATGAATGTGTGTTTGGGAGGTTTCAACTATGATCATCTTTATTATTATTACAAATATGTTTATTTGTTTGTTTCATGTAAAGTTCTTTATGAATAAAGATGATTTTGAATTTAAATCTGGATATAAACTCAGTGCTGCAGTGAGGGATGTTGAGGGTAACATGGGGGAGTAAAGTCTTAATGTTTACAGTGTTTCTGATCCGTCAGCATCAATACGATCTTCAGATTTATGAACACCAAAAGTAGCGTTTACGGAATCGTGGAGTAAAGGAACTCATCATGAAGCTCAAAAGACGGATTTTCAGAAACAATTCTGTTACTTTGGAATGAGAATCCTTCAGGGAATTAATTCACTAATAATCCACAACAAAAGTCTCCTCGTGGCGTCAGACAGAAAATATAGAAATGTAAGAGAGTCAGGAATGTCATCAATCCCAGCTGTTATAATCCGCTTTAACCGTCTGTCCAGATCTAAAGACTCACATCAGGTTTGAAAAGAGAACATTAAAATAGTTTTATGTTCAAATGAAAATGATTAAAAAACGATTTGAAGCTGAAAATCCGGATTTTAACTGTAAATCTGCTCAAGTCTAAATAAACAGATAGTGGATTTAAAAAACATTTTACTAAGTATTACTACAGTACTTGGAAGTTCTGATTCACAGGTACAGAAAGATTCTAATTTATAACTTTATATTTATAGTTTCACATCAAACATTTCTTCTATTAAAATGATTTTTTAATGTATTTTATTCCCTTTTGGAGAAACATCACGACGTTCAGACTGAAGCTCATTTGGTTCTAGTTTCCAGAATTCTGTTCTCAGATTTATCCAAACCTGTTCCGATTGGTCGGCGTGTTTCTAGTCAAACTTGAAGAACTGAAGAGTTCTGCAGCTAAACTGATTCTGTTCACCAGAGCGCCGCGTTCCTCCAGAACGAAGATCCTGCAGATTTCAGCTGCTGAAAACGAAGGTCCTGAAAACGTTACATCTTCTGAAAACCATCATTTCAGCTTCGTTGGACTTCAGCACCGACCTCTGATGCAGTGAGACTCCTCCCCCGACCACGCCCCGTCCTCCAGACAGGTGCGCTCTTCTGACCCGAACAGCAGGTAGCCTTCATCACAGGAGAAGCTGACGGTGTCGCCCTGCAGGTACCGAGAGCCGTTCTTCTTCCCGTTGGTGGGGGCCGGGAGGAAACCGCATGAGACCACTGCAGGACGGGGTCAGAAGGTGGAGGTGAGGCTAATGAATGACCAAACTACAACGAAACTAAAACAAACTACAGAAAAAGATCCAAACTATAACAAAAATCATATCAAAACTACAACGAAACTAAAACAAACTACAGAAAAACTAAAACAAACTACACCAAAACTACAGAAACTACATCTAAACTACAACAAAAACAAACACCACATCAAAACTACAAAAACAAACTACACAAAAAACATCCAAACTATAACAAAAACTAAATCACAACTACAACAAACTACAACAAACCTGCATCAAAACTACAACAACAAACTACAATGACAAACTACTTTAAAACAAAAACTAAAACGAAATAAAACTACAAAAACAAAGTACAACAAAATACAAAAAAATATATAAAAAATGACATAAACTACATCAAAACTGCACTGAAACTGTTAAAACTTGTTGGCGGAATGAAGATACATTTTATTATCGTTCTAACTGCTGATTAGAACTTTGATTGGACTCTGACCGACACGGTGAGTTTGACAAATGAAGAAGTAACAAAAACACGTTCTAGCACCATTTGAGAAGAAGAAGCATCACCGCCAGAAAACAGGAAGTGTCTGGGATGCAGGTGATGAGGACTAAAGAAGACGGAACTGAGTATCAGTCGGTTATGAGGGTTTCTGCTGTGCAGGAGACGCTCATCTTCCACAGGAAACGCAGACGCTTCAGTAAAAACACTGTAGAACATCATCCAGCCGGCGAGGAGAAGTGGTTGAAGATGTGGTGAGTTCTGCTGCATTAAGCTAGCGAGCTCCAGCGTCCACCGGGCGTCTAGAGAGCACAGCGATCCTGGCCTGTGAGCGCCCCCTCAGGTGGGACCACAGCGATCCTGCCCTGTGAGCGCCCCCTCAGGTGGGACCACAGCGATCCTGGCCTGTGAGCGCCCCCTCAGGTGGGACCACAGCGATCCTGCCCTGTGAGCGCCCCCTCAGGTGGGACCCACATATTCTGCCCATTTTAAATCATATGAACTCACTTGACCTCGACGGCTGTGACGACCCCCAAACTGAAAATACATCCAGAGGAGCTCCACTGACCTGGAGCCCACATGTTGATGAGAGCAAAGATCAGTCGGTGAATTCCTGTGACTAAACCATGGGAGTCCTGAAGGACTTGGACGGTGTGTCTTCTGAGGAGAAGAGACACGTCCAAGTCCTTCAGGACCTTCAGAAGGTAACGAACGCCACTGAAAGGATGCGGTACCTGGTTCCAGGGCGGACGCGCGGGTCTGATGACTGCGGTAAGCCCCCAGCGTGGCGTTTCCCTTCTCGAGGGAGCGAGTGACCAGAGTGTCGTATGTACAGAACTCCGCCCCTTCGCCCACACACAGCGCACTCATGTCGGCCACCAACGGGTCGTCGGGTCTCTCCGGCAGCGTGAAGGCGGGAACGAAAGCAGAGTCGTGGCTCGGAGGGAAATAGTACGAGTCCAGAAGGTGAGCCGAGTCGTAGGTGAAGAGCGAGGACGTCTTTGAGATGTTCCCTGAAGAAGAGGACAAACCCGTGAGAGTCCAACGTTTCTGACTGTTCCTGTTTCTGTCCCACCAGATAGAAACTCTCACAGAAGCATTTACTGTGTTTTGTGGTTTACAATGAATATTTCTTACTGAGTTTTTGTGCAAACATTCTACACACTCTCACTACCAACTCCTCATTCATTGACCATTGGGTCACGCCCCTTCCGGTCACATGATCGGATCGGGACATTCCTATTGGAAACCATCAGAAGAAATGAATGCAGCCAAAATCTCTTATGGGCTCAGAACATACACTCAGAATCCACCAATGAAACGGGTGTCAGGGATGATATTATGGGATGGCCACAGGACCTACCACTTGGTGGCTATTTTATGCTAAAGTTTGAAACTTGGCGATTTTAACGTTTTCACACAATATGGGAAAAGAAAACTTTTGTTTGAGCGATTTTGAAGAAAATTCACACACGCCGCCTCTAGGTTTAGGTCTACGACCAAAGTTTAGCTGACCTTTGACCTGGGAAGAGGCAGCCATCTTGAATTTACTAAAATAATCCCCTTTGGAATCCCCAAATGTAAGTTTTGATCCATCGCCTCCAGAATCCTCGCTGGGAACCAACTTGAGAAAAAACGTCTTTAAAATGTGTAAAACGGCGTTCTTGTGGCGAGCTCGTTTCCATGTATTTACCAGAATGTGGTGAATACATGAACCGTTGACTCAAGCTGAACCAAACAAAATACCATACGATATGAACATGTTAGGAATGTGGGCGTGGCTTACGAAAAACCTCTGTTGCTAAGGAAATCCAAATATTTACTTTTGATGATTCCTCTAAAAATGACATCGACCTGTTCGTGTCGCCCAGATGACCAAAAAAAGTAAATGGTTGCTATGGAGATAAACCATCAGGAAAGCCAGAATCCAGAGGAGGTTTGCATCCTGATTGCTGTACCACCACAGTTACAAAGAAGTCAGAATTTGAATGAAGGTTTGAACTTCCTCACATGTTGCTCCAATAACAAACATTTCCTCCATGGAGACCCCCCGCCCAAACGGAGGGGCGGAGCCTCCTGATTGGTCAGCACTCTTCAGTCCAAGGAGACCCTGGGTGTGGTTGGAGAACTCAGCAGGAAGTAGAACCGTAGCTGCCGGCGCCCCCCCGTTCAGATGAACCTCCACGCCGACGCCGCAGGAGAACATCACCGAGACGTGGCGGGCGGTGGGGGCAAACACGAAAGCGCCTAAAAGAGGAAGATTCTTAAGATTATTGAAATAAAGATCGATTTTTGTTTAAGATCGTCTGTAAAATCTACAGGAGTTTCTCAACAGAGAAGCTAATCATTCAGATTGTTTGATATAACAAACGTTAACAAATCACTGCAGTGCATCATGGGAGAACATGCTGCTCTTTGGGTCCTGACCTCGCAGGTCCATCCATCTGTTCTCCGTGAAAGGCAGAACCTTCTGGTTCCTCAGAACCTGAAGACGGCCGTCCGCCAGGCGAACCTCAAACACGTCCGAGGAGCTCGCCTTCATGGCCACGGATGACAGCTGCGCGGCTGCAGCCAGAGAGCCTTCACCAAAGAAGCTTCAGGTCAGACATGAGCGGCTTCATCCTGGGGAGTCTCCAGCTGATGAGGAGGTTTCCTTTTTCCAAGTCGGACCCCAACAGACCCCGAGGAAAGTTCGGCAACAGAACAGCAGACACCCCCTCCAGGATCTGGACTCACCGTTCTGGAGTTTGGCCCGTTCCGTTCTGGCCTGGAGACTCAGGTCTCTGGAGGACAGAAGGTGATACTCTCCTTTTCCGTTGAAAGTGTAGTTGAAGCCGTCAAATGTTATGAAATGTAGATGTCCAAAAACCAGACCTGCGGAGCATCAAGAGACACGGCTGAGGTCCGACCTGCAAACAGAAACTGTAGTTTCTCCCAAAAACCAGCTGAAAGCTGTCAAGTCAACCCTCCGACCTGCCCTCGGCGGCTGGTATCTGCGACATCCACTTGAGGGCCGATGGTGGAAGTAGACGTTGCAGTGGTCGGACCACAGGCAGCAGTAGTGGAAGCTCAGAACATCGTAGAGCCAGTGGGAATAACCGGGAACGCGAGGGGGCTCCTGGTACGGAGGCGCGCCCCAGTCGTGGGCTCTGTCGGGGGTGCTGCCCCCGGCGGAGTCCCCGGTCAGCACCAGAGTGCCGGAGCTGTCGTAGCAGCACTGCTGCCCCGAGCCAAGGCTGGGACTGCTCGCAGAAGAAGAAAAACCTTCAGGTCAGCTCCGAACAGAATCAGAACTCATCGGTTCTCATCCTCACCCGGCCCGGATGCCTCTGACGCAGTGAACGCTCCCAGGGTGGTACGTGCACACGCTGCCGTTGTCCAGGTTACAGCTGTAATCCGTCTGAAAGCAGGAAGACGAAGCTCCACATCTGAACTTCACGTTTCTGTCTGGAACCCACAGTGAGTCTGTGAGCTTCACTTACGGACCCGTTTGGATCCAGCTCACCCTCTCCTGTCCAATCAGAACCCAGACTGACTGGAGGGCCGACCCTTTCTGCCCATGGTGACTCCATCGTTTGTTTTTATCTACAGAAGAGATTCTTCTCTCCTCCACTTCACCTCCAGCTCCCATCAAACCACGTTCAGACCTTCATCTTCACAGAGTCCCTGCTGGTTCTACACTATATGATCTGGTTCTGGTTCTTCTAGAAGAACTCAGTTTGATGTTGTTTACATCTGAACAGGACTGGGTCATGTTTGTTCAGAACTGGTTTAGAAACATCTCTACCTGGATAAAGAAAAGTACCACAACTAGGACTAATACTGGGTGGTAAATGGTACACGGTGTGTACTTATTTAGGATTCTTCTACCTTCCTCAACCGGTCCAAACCCCTTTAGAGACTCATTCACACACTGATGGCGGCTCCGCTGCCGATCACTGGCTCCAGCCTGGAACCGGCAGGAGCAACGGGAGGTTCAGTGTCTTGCTCAAGGACACTTCAACACATGAACGGGCGAGGCGGGAATTGAACCTGTGATCTTCTGATCAGAGGTCAACCACTCTACCTTTTGCACCACAGCCAGCCCATAATGCTCCTACTAATAACGATACCACTATCACCACTACTGCTACCAGCAGTAATTGTAGTAATCATAATATAATTACTACAACCAGTACAACTACCACTAATACTACTAATGGTGCTACTACCACTACTATGATCATTCTACTACTACTATAACTAATACTTCTACTACCATCACTACTACTGCTGATATTAATACTACTTCTAGCATGACTATCACTACTATCATTACTACTAATACCATTGTTACTTATACTGTTACTACCGTAGAAACCCCAGGATCCTGCCGATGGGTCTTTGCGTGATAAATGACCATAGGTGTGTTAAATGATTATATGTATGTGATTATGTACTGTCAGGCCTGTTTTCTGCTTGTATTCCTGCTTCTAAGTCTGAATTTTCTGTTCATCGCTTCTGCAAAACCACACAAAGACAGGAAGCCACGCCCCCAGCCACGCCCCCAGTGACCGGAAGGAGCATTGTGGTGAAGGGGGATACAAAAACACCACCTCTTTACCTCGAGCAGAAGAACTTCTCCTCCTCACCACCTCGATCGAAGTGGATCTCTGACGGCTCTCTTTGCTCTGACCCGAATCAACGGGATAAAAAAAATCCCTTCACGGGAAAAAAGCTTTGAATAAATAAGAAAAATAAAATGTATATATACCCCTACAAGGGGAAGTGTACAGGTACGCCACATCTGCCTACAGGTAGATGAAGGAGAAAAGTATTACGTTTGTATTTAGCCTTTTTCCCTAAATAAACGGGTTGACACGCCCAAGTTTATTTCTCTTTTCTTCTATCTGACCTCCATCATAGGAGACACCTTCTCCGACATCAGGTAACCCCCAGATGCCCAGAGACTAGAGAGACAGTAAAATAATACAAACACCTTCTCTTTTGTGTACAAATACATGTATCCTATGAAAGGGATAGTCCTCTGGTTCCTGAAGACCCGATGAGAGGGTCTGACAGGAAGACCTGATTCATCTTTATGGGACTTAGGCCTCAACTGTCCTGAACGTTTAGTCTCATATGTTCTCAAATGGACAAACTGTAGTTGGTAGGCAGACCTACCGAGGACTTTTCCCATGTGCCGTTTAGAGTCCTAACTGGGGGTTTCTAAGAGTAATGATTAGTAAATCACAGTAGGTCTACACGAGTCTTCTCACTAGTGGTAGTAGTGGTACAATTACTACAACCACTATTACTACCAGTAGTACTACAGTACTCCTGGTATAGCTACTACTACCATTACTACTACTACTACCATTACTACTACTACCAATACTACTACTACCATTACTACTACCACCAATACTACTACCACCATTACTACTACTACCATTACTACTACCACCATTACTAGTACTACTACCATTACTTCCAGTAGTACTACAGTACTCCTGGTATAGCTACTACTACCATTACTACTACTACCACCATTACTACTACTACCAATACTACTACTACCATTACTACTACCACCATTACTAGTACTACCAATACTACTACTACCACCATTACTACTACCACCATTACTACTACCACCATTACTACTACTACTACCATTACTACTACTACCACCATTACTACTACCACCATTACTACTACTACCACCATTACTACTACTACCACCATTACTACTACCACCATTACTAGTACTACTACCATTACTAGTACTACTACCATTACTACTACCAGCAGACTCACGTGAAATCTGCCGGTGTCGGCGCGGGCCTGAGCCAGCGTGCACGGACAGTCTTCCAGCTCCTCCAGGAAGTTCTGCAGCGTCTCCTCATGACGGTCCCACCGCAGACACTTGTCCTGGGCCCAGGCGGCCCGGTCGTCCCTGAAGGCCTGCTCCAGGTGCCAGGCCAGCACGTGACCCGGACTCCAGAGCCCCTCCACGTCCCTGGGGAGAAAGTGACCCGGGGAGCTTCCCTCGTGCTGGAGAAGTGTGGACATGACGCTGAAGCTGCTCACCTCTCCCCCTCCAGCTGAAAACTGCTGGTGATCCGGATGTTCCCCAGCTCCCAGCTGGAAAAATCCGCTCTGGGCTCCGGAGTGAACCGGAAGTCCCCCGAATTCGAGACGTTTCTGCCGATAGAGTACAGGTAGCTGAGCTGGGCTGTGGTGGAAGCGTTCTCTGCCCCCGAGCTCAGCTTGACCTCCCTGTAACCCCACAGCTCTATGTTGACCTTCTCCGCTCGGAGCAAAGAGCGGTCCCACGTCATCTGGAGCTGCCCCGGCTCGCTGTAGTTCTGCCATCGTCCTGCATCCTCCAGCCTGACCTGAAGCCTCGAGTCTGCTCTGCTGGGATGGACTGAGGCCGAGAGAGAGCAGGAAACGGGAGCGTCAGACTGGAGATTCTGAACAAGTCGTAACATGAAGGTTTCAAAAGTCTGAGGTTTTTGGCTTAAGACAAACATAACAAGAATCATGACACACAATTGTTGGAATAATTTATCTCTTAGAATAAACCCTCAGAACTTTGGATTTAGCTCAGTGGAACTTCATTTGGTTTGTTTTTTAGACATTTTTACTTTGTTTTTAGTTTGTCTGCTCTTTGTTTGTTTATAGATTTTGTTATCTCTTCACCTTTGACCTTTGATAGAAAACATTAAAACTGTTTGATCTCAATTTTTGTCATTTTTTGCAGCAAAAACGATTAAATTCACTACATGGTTTTTGTTTTCTGGACAGTTTCAGGTTCACTGTGGAAGATTTGTGTAATATAATGAAAAATGTCTGTAAAAGACAAAAAAGGAGCCGGGATATCAAGCATTAAAAAAAAAAAAAAGAAACAGTTTTAAAGATGACTTATAGGGCTCGGTCTAAATAAAAAATTCCAGAATTCTTTTTTATTCTTTCAATCCACTCAATTCAATTTAATTTAATTTAGAGTTTACACATTATTTGTTTAGAAATACAATATTAATCTATTACATGTTTTGCACATATTTATATTAATCTGAGACAGTTCCCATACTGTAAAATGAGATTGTTAATATCATCCAGAGTTTCATGGATTCTCAAACAGAAGCTCCAACGATTGTTCTGCTTCTCCTGGAGGACGTTTCAGTTTGGCCACTAGGTGGCGATGGCGCTATAGTATTACATCTTATTCCAGAAGAAGAAAACAGAATGAACAAAAAAATGTTCTCCAGACAACAAATGACTACTTTCAAAATGCTTCCTTACAGTTTGTAAAATTCATGTCTGTGAGTTTATAAAGATGTTCCTTTAGTCCGAATGTTTGTTTATGTCGACCGAGCGTTAGCATTAGCCGTCCTATGGGACATTCCATTAAATGTTAGCATCAAGCTAGCAGACATTAGCATTATGTGCTATACTGACATTTCAAAACAAGAGCAGAGATGGAAGGACATCGACTTCATCTAAACCTTGACATCATGAAAATGAAACCAGAAAGCTGACAGGTTCAGGTCTGAAGAATGACAGAAATATTTGAGTATTTCACCTGATAAATACTCTCCTGATCTGTTATAGTCGCCTCCATCGGTCGAGATGTCAAACTGGATCCAGCCCGTCTCAAACAGCAGCGGGGAGACGCAGAACGGCCCCAGGTCTTCATCCACAAACCCTTTCCGCTCAATGTCTCCTTTGAACCTGCAAACAAACACAAACATGTTTTTAATTTCAGCTTCAAATAATATTGGCCCTAATTTAGCTCCATAGCAAAACAGCTGATAAGTGGAATCTTTTTACAGCTCTCTATCATCTAACAGATTTCCAGCTTGGTGCTTCAATGACAGATCATTGACCAGATCATTATGGGATGTACAGACAGCTGTAAAGCAGACCTTTAACAGGTCTGTTGCTGTGGAAAATCCAGACTCTTGTTCCAAAGTAAAGACTGCAGAGGCTGACGGCGACACCTCGACCACAGGAAGACTCCGACTTACAGAAACATTTGGATAATCCAGAGTTGATCAAATGCACTTTTGAACTGTTCAGACTGTCTAAAATTAAATTTGTTCCAGATTTGACGTTATTTTCAGAGACAGCGGTCCCAAACCTGAGCTGCTGCTGGGACGTTTATGGAAGCAGAAAGAAATCAATCCTGATGAAGATTTTGTTCTGTAAAAAAAAAGTCAAACATTTTTCAGATGTTGGATCGTGGAAAGAGGAGGAGAGATTCTGAAGGAGGATCTCCTGGAGGGAAGGTGGGATAGAGGGATGAGTCTACCTGGGGAAGGATGTGAGCTAAAGGAGGAGAAGAAATCCTGGAGGGAGATGGAGGAGATCCAGAGAGGGGAAGGAGCAGGGATGTAGAACAGATGATGGTGGATTCTCTAGAAGAATGAGGTCAGAGAGGACAGGGAGAAGATCCCAGAGGAAAAGCCGAAGCTCCGCCCACAGTGGGTCAAAGATGAAGATCTGAGGGGAACGATCAGCCTAGAAGAGACGATCAAACTCTGCAGACTTCACCTACAAACCACCTGATCCTCAAAGTGGATGGAGAATGATCTTTGTCTTTGTGACCTCAAAGCAACAGAACGTTTCTCTGAGGCTGTATTTGCATAATAATGACCCCCCCCCCCCACGAGCGCCCATAAAACCGCACAGGAATGCATCGTTTCCAGGTGACTTTGAAAGTTCTCCATGGATGTGATCATTAACCAGATGATCGACGCAGAACGAAACATTTCAGAAATATTTTTACTGTCATTAAAAAACAAACAGATTTCTCACTATTTGACCATAAAGTAGTTCAGTCTGTTAGATTTTGTTTGTTTTTTTAAAAAATCAAACTAAAACCTGGACTTGGGTTTGCAAACTCGTTGAGATTCTTTATTCAGTTTCCCTGTAAAAACAGAAGAAGCACACAGACCTGCAGGAGAGGCTCCCCCCAGGATGAGGGTCCAGGTGGAGGATCCGGAGAGCTCTTCCTCCCAGCATGCAGCTGGAGTAAGGAGACACCTGGATGCAGGACAGGTGGAAGTCTGCGCAGCAGTTCCCCATAGACGTGCAGGCGGCACGGCAGGAGCATTCCTGCAGAACCGTCCCACACCTCCCTCTGCATGTCACACCTGCAGAAACACACCTGTGACCCCAGAGACGACAGAGCGCAGCTCCACGTTTCTGTCACTCACCAGCTGATTCAGATGAATGAATGAACACAAATCCACAGACAACCATAAAAACTGCCGTGTTTCTTGTCATCTTTGCTGTGAACAAGGAAGCAGGTCTGCAGAGACCCTGTGACTGAGGAAGGAAGCTGTGGTGTGACAAAGGTCACAGAAAACATAAATCTGCTCACGAGTTCAACTTAAGTAAACATGACAGTGACGTCATTTTAAGTATTTATTTCATTTATATGAAAATGACATGACTGGACTGCTTAATCTTGAACTTTTAACGTGTTATTGTACCTTAATTACACACACACAAAAATAAAAATTAAAAAAGTCTCGTGTTTTTCACGTGGAAAAGAAATCCCTTGTAATCTCGCGAGATGATCCGCGCATGCGCTCTTCAAGCCCTCAGCCTGAAAAATCATTGGTTTTCTAGTGTTTTGGTTGATGAATTTTTTGGGGATGTTTTTGTTGGATTTAATCGTGACCGTTCAGCCACAGGAAGCAGAATGACGCCACTTCCTGTCAGGATTTGAGCTAACCAGCTAGCATCGTTAGCCGTCATCTGTGGGGGAAATGTACGTTCTCTGCACGATTGTCGCCTCTTTGGTTCTGTTTTTGGTTTTGAAATGGATGAAACGGAGGAGGTTCGTGACGGACGTGAAGCGTCTGGACGGTAAAACGGTTCTGATCACAGGTAAAGCGGCGTTTTCAGCGAACGAAACGGCAAGAGCGGCAGAAACGACATGTTCGTCCGTCTCTGTTTCAAGGGGGGAATTCTGGCGTCGGCAAAGAGACCGCGGTTGCCTTGGCAACGAGGGGCGCGCGTGTCATCGTGGCCTGCAGAGACCCGGAGAAGGCCCGCAGGGCCGTGGCGGAGATCAGGCTGCAGAGCCGCAGTCTGAACGTCAGCCACATGGAGCTGGACCTGGCCAGCCTCAGCTCCATCAGGGGGTTCTGCAGGGACTTCCTCCAGAGGGAGAAGAGGCTGGACATCCTGATCAACAGCGCAGGTGAGGCGCACGCGACGGATGACAGCATGAATGCACGTGCATGGATGAAGTCAGAGCTCAAACACCAAAACAAACGCATTCATATCAAACATCAGTGGACCTACATGGAGCTCATGCGGTTCATGATCTCCCAGCAAACATCCAGGTGTTCAGGTGTTCAGGGAAGTAGGTGAAGGTTGGCAGATCTCATGGGTCTGTTGGATCCGGGTTCAGGTATGGAGGCTCAGGATGATGATCAGGATGATGATCAGGATGATGATCAGACCTTCCAAAAACCTCAAGGGAATTCGATTTCAACTTTCTTCACTGGACGTTGGAAGAGATTTAAAAAGTGTTTAGAATTCACAACAGATTTTATGTTTTGTTTCTGTGAAATCACTGCAAGATCATAAAAAAGGAATGAATTAATTCAAAGACGTTCATTAGTTTCACATAAACATATTTAGAATGAAACCACAGACACTCGTAGGTTTGTTGTGGTTTTAAATGTTGGATGTAGAGCTGCTGCTGCGTCTGCAGGACTCAGCTGTGTCTGCAGGACTGTGAAGGACTCAGCTGCGTCTGCAGGACTCAGCTGCGTCTGCAGGACTGTGGAGGACTCGGCTGCGTCTGCAGGACTGTGAAGGACTCAGCTGCGTCTGCAGGACTCGGCTGCGTCTGCAGGACTGTGAAGGACTCAGCTGCGTCTGCAGGACTGAGGAGGACTCTGCTGCGTCTGCAGGACTGTGGAGGACTCGGCTGCGTCTGCAGGACTGTGAAGGACTCAGCTGCGTCTGCAGGACTCAGCTGTGTCTGCAGGACTGTGAAGGACTCAGCTGCGTCTGCAGGACTGAGGAGGACTCTGCTGCGTCTGCAGGACTGTGGAGGACTCAGCTGCGTCTGCAGGACTCAGCTGCGTCTGCAGGACTGTGGAGGACTCCGCTGCGTCTGCAGGACTCAGCTGCGTCTGCAGGACTGTGGAGGACTCGGCTGCGTCTGCAGGACTCAGCTGCGTCTGCAGGACTGCGGAGGACTCTGCAGACTCTGTGCGGTCCAGAGTGATGTGAGCGCTTCATTCAACACTCTCATGTCTGCCGTCTCCTCAGGCATGCCCAGCATCCTGGACTGGACGGACGACGGCTTCAGCATGTGCTTCGGGGTCAACCACTTGGGCCACTTCCTCTTGACGAACCTGCTTTTGCCTCGTCTGAAGGAGAGCGCCCCCAGCAGGGTGATAACGCTCACGTGCTCCAACTATAAATACCAGAAGTTGGACTTCCAGGACCTGAACTACAACCTGCTGCCCTTCTTCACCTACTGCCGCAGCAAACTGGCCAACATCTACTTCAGTCAGGAGCTGGCGCGGGTCACCGAGGGGAAGGGCGTGAGCTCGTTTGCTGTGCACCCCGGTGAGAGCGGCGGGCAGCTGGGACGCGGGTTTGATTTCCTGTTGGGTTCCTGACAGCCCTCTTGTTCCTGCAGGTTTTGTGCAGAGCGGCTGGACGGCCCACTACTCCTTCCTGTTCCGGATGTTGATGCAGGTCATCATGTGGATGTTCTTCGTGTCCAGTGAGATCGGCGCTCAGACCGTCATCTACTGCGCCGTGTCGGACGAAGCCGCCAAACACAACGGGGGTTACTTTGTGGACTGCAGACCTGCCGCTCTGCGACCTTTTGCCAGAGACGAAGGCGTGGCCAAGAAACTGTGGGAGGCCAGTGAGAGACTGGTCAAACTGGCGTGATGTTCATTTCTGCATTCCAAGTTTTTCCTTATTTGCACGTTTTTCATCAATATTTTGACAAAAGTCTGAAACTTCAAAATGAAGAAACTCCAAATGTTTATTGTAACATTAATAAAGTTATTTGATACAATGTGTGTAAAAGTGCATGAACTGTTTCTGACAGAAAAATGACGATCTTTATTATGTTTCATTGTTTTATTTATTAAAGTTTATTTATTTAAAAAACGTCTTTCATTCTTATTTGTTCGAGTTGATTTAAGGTGATAAAGTTTAACAGTCAATGCGGTAAGAGTCATTTTGGAGGAGAAATGTGTTTTGTTGATTTTTAAGGAGGAACAGACGTTTGATTCCAAAACCATAGCGGGACACTCTGCCCTCTGCTGGTTACAGAGTGAAATGCAGTTCATCCAACAGTAAATGTGTGAATCCAGTTTGAAGGAGACGAAGAAACTGAATGTTTCCAAGGATTTGAGTATCCGGAGACTTCCTGAGCTGTCATGTTTGTTCAGTTCACATGTCAAAGCAAACGGACAAAAAAAGTTAATCGGAAAACAAGTTAAACAAATTCTATCAAACAATATTTTTTTGTGAACAATCTTTTCTTTAGTCTTTTTGAAAAAGTCTTTAACATTTCTTCAAACAACAGGACCAAGTTTAACTTTGGTTTTGTTACTGAATTCTTAACATTTAACTTTTTGTGTCACAAATTTTCCTATTACTGTTAAATTTGCTTGTAAATAATCTGCAAATGCATCCAGGTGTCTTTGTGTCTTTCTCATTACATCCATCGTCTTCTGCCCGTCCGGGAGCAGTTCATGGGGGCCGCAGTCTAACCAAAGATGCCCAGACTACCCTCCCCACGGCTGCTTCCTCTGGGGGGACCCCAGGGTGTTCCCAGGCCAACCTAGAGACGTAGTCTCTCCAGTGTGTAGTTGGACATACCCGGAACTCCTCCTCAGAGAGGTGTCTAGGAGCCATCCAGACCAGATGCCCAAACCACCTTAACTGCCCTCTTTCAATGTAGATCTTTCAGCCATGACCCTCTTGATTGTACATGAGTACTGGAATGAAGATCGACCGGTAAATTGACCGGTACAGCAACCACAAAACAGCGTACGCCGTACCGGTCTGCCTGTCGATCTCACACTCCGATATTCCTTCACTTGTGAACGAGTGAAGGACCAGGTACGAGCCAGGGCCCCCCAAAGAAGACCTGCCCCACGCCCCAGACATCCGCCTGCCCCCGCTGCGAGAGGCCCAGGGGGGAGCGAGACAGGGGCTTCCCACCCCTCCCCAGGAGAGGGACACCCAGGAGAAGCGGGGGTCCCGGAGGAGTGATATAAACAAAGCCCAACCAGCCTCTACCACTGATGGAGTTTTGGGAGAGGACTAGTTCTCGAGAGCAAGGACCAGAACCCGGAGCACCGAGACCTGGACACCTGGACTCCCTCTCCCCACATGGAGAGGAGGCCGCCGGGGCCAGGAGACCGGCTCCCAAGCGACAAGGCCACCAGAAAGCTGGTACAGTCCAGTACTGCATACATGGGTGTGAGATCTGGTGGAGGTACGGACCGCTGTGTGTCCGGTATTTGATGGTATTTGATGCTTAAACTCTCATGTTGTGCATGCTCACTGAGATTCTGCTACCTTTCTCACATAACTCATGCCCAAAGACCAGCTCACAAACGTGGAAATGGACTGTCTATCGTGACTTTTCTGTTCCAGAAAGAGAAACGCTTGTGTGGGTCTAAATTGTCCGTGAGGAATGTTTGATACATGCGTGGAGATGTCTTATTTATCGAGGCCATTTATGCCAATTCTGTCGCTTCCCAAAACAAACCCACCAAGAATGCACGTCGTATGGGGTATGTTTGATTTGTTTTCTGATTTATAAAAGAAGTGTAGGTGAGGTTGTGCTGATTAAAATTATACCAAAATAGCAAGCAGGTAGTCTTTCAAATTGAAAATACAGATACGTATTTATGATCAGAAGTGTCTTGATAGGGGGTTGTTAACGGACATTCTTTGGCCGTGTGTGAATATGTGTGTGGGGGGGGGGTTCCCCGCATTCGTGGATTCACTATATTCAAGGTCTCTGGTACGTAACCCCCGCGAATAAGAAGAGAATACTGTATATACACATATATATATATATATATATATATATATATATTACACATACATTTTACAAAGCATGATCAGAAGTGTGTTGATGAGGATAGATTGTTAAGGGACATTCTTAGGCCAGGAGTCAGGCAATGTTTTTAAGATGCTAAAATCCTGTATTTGTAATATTTTTATTTGAGGGCTGAAATTCCTCTCAGAGTCAAAAATACCCAGGTTTGTCACACTTTGAGAAGTCTGATATTTTTTTTCTTTAGATAAAAAAAAACATTGCTGTTTCTCCTGATGATGAAGAGTCAGTCAAAGTAGAGTTGAGTGTCATCAGCATAGCTATGAAAATAAAAGCCATCCTGATGATGTCCCCAAGTGGCAGCATGTATAGATTAAAAAGTAGTGGGCCTGAAATTGAACCTTGGGGGACCCCGCAATTGATTTCAAAACCTTTGAGGAGCATCCGTCCATACTCACATAAAATCTGTGATATGTGAGATAGAGGATAGGTTTGTCCTAAAACCACATTGATACTTTTCAAAGATATTATTTTATTTATAAACTCATTAAATTGGACTTAAATTGTTTCTTTATTCATTTTACAAAAAAATGGTAAGTTGGATACTGGTTGATGATTATTGAAATTGTTCGGACCTAAATTACTCTTCTTCAGGTCTTCCCTGCACTCACCTGTCTGAAGAGAGTCATTTACTATGTTTAGAAGCTCAAACTCAAAGAGATCCTAAAAATGTTTTGAACAGAGATGTGACGATTGGGTTAAAAGGCAGGAGAAGTACCAAGTGCCACAGCATCAACAGGACAAAACGTTCCAGTGTTTCCCTTGATAAATACAATGGTATTGATTCCTTAAAATTAACATCTATTTGAGCAGAAAAGTCTAGATCTGATAGCATTGATTTTACTCTTGAACCGGTCTGCGAAACTCTCACACGTCGCATGCTGTCTGGAAGAGCTCTTAAAATCTCTTTTAGTTAGAGTATCTATTGTGTTAAAGAGAAATTTGGGGTCATTTTTGTTCTGTATAATTAATTTTGAGAGGTGGAGAGTTTTAAAGACTCACCTGTTCTCAGTTTGATTAATATGTATTCAAAAGTTTACGTCCGACTGTCTATCTATGGTTGTTTTAAATTAAAATCTTTTTACTTTCTTTTAATTTTATTTTAATGATTTGAATGATGATGAATGACATTTTTACTATTTCTTTTGATTGTTTCTTTTAATGTTTTATGTAAAGCACTTTGAATTGTCTCTGTACATGAAATGTGCTACAAATAAACTTGCCTTGCCTTAGCTTTTTTATTGACTACATCATTTGTTGGTCTCTAAAAAATGTTTCGATGTCCATTTAATTGTGTTTTTCTCCACCTCCTTTCTGCTCTCCTGCATTCACATTTCATGGGTCTGGTTACTTCATTTCTCCAGGGTGCTGTAGCTTTGGTTTTCACCGTTTTTGTTTTAGGAGGAGCTCCAGAATCAATGGGTGACTTTAGTTTGTTGTTAAAATATTTAACCATAGAATCACATGATGCAGATAAAGATAATAAAATTATGATTCAGAAGTAAATAGATGAAGACATCATTTAAGAGACTGCCGCCCTCTGCTGGTAAAGGTTCAGACTACTGACTGTTTGCTCTATAAAGAAAGTAAAGTAAAAACCAAAGGTCATTTTGTCATCTTTGAACACAACTCAGAGGCCATCAGAAGGAGGAAGACGTGGACTGAAGCTCTCAGTTAGACGAACTAAAATCTCGGTCAGAGGGACAGTAACTGGTGAGTTTTACCATCAAATAAACCGTTTGCGATCGGAGAAAATGGCAGAGAAAATAGCTCTAGTTGAGAACTACCTGAGCTGTCACGTTTGTTCAGAGACTTTCAAAGATCCTGTAACTCTGAAGTGCAACCACAACTTCTGCTCCAGCTGCCTGCAAGAGTTCTGGAGACAAAATCAAAACCAAAACTGTCCAATCTGTAAGAGAAAATGCTCCAAAAATCACCCCCCCGTGAACTTCAGCCTGAAGGAACTGGCCGACTCGTTTGCTGGAAGACCAAAATCTAGATCATCAGAGACTGGAAAGCATGGCATGGAGGTCTGTCTGAAACATCCAGGAGAAGTTAAGCTGTTCTGTAAAGACGAGCAGAGACCTGTGTGTCCCGTCTGCGAGTTCTCTCAGCACCAGAGTCACAAAGTGGTTTCTGTAGAAGAAGCCGTCAGAGACCTGAAGGAGGAGCTGAAATCAGACATCAAGTCTCTGACGGACAAGAGTGACGTATTCAGAGGAGTGGAGGAGAAGTTTGAACTTGTGATTCAACACTTTGAGAGGCAGCAGCTGACTGCGGAGAGACAGATCCGAGCAGAGTTCAACAAGCTCCACCAGTTCCTGAGGGAGGAGGAGGAGTCCAGAGTGTCCGCTCTGAGGGAGGAAAAGGAGCAGAAGAGGAAGACTGTGGGCAGAGCGATGAAGAAGATCCAGGACCAGATGTCCTCTCTGTCAGAAAGCATCGCTGCTATTAAAGCAGAGCTGCAGAAAAGCGAGGAGGCGTTCCTCTCCACTTATAAAGGTGTTCAGAACCGAGCCAGAACCCAGAGCACGCTGACAGAACCTAGGCTGCTCTCAGGAGCTCTGATAGATGTGGCCAAACATGTGGGCAACCTGTCCTTCAGAGTCTGGGAGAAGATGAGGGAGAAGGTCCACTTCCACCCGGTCCTCCTGGACCCGAAGACTGCACACGGATCGCTTCTTCTGTCTGAGGATCTGACCGGTGTGGAACACAGAGAAACTTCCCAGGAGCTTCCAGGCAATCCGGAGAGAAACTCTGGATATCCCGACGTTCTCGGCTCGGAAGGCTTCAGCTCCGGGAGACACAGCTGGGAGGTGGAGGTGGGAGATCATCCTTACTGGATTATTGGAGTAGTTAACGAGTCGATCAACAGGAAGGGGAAGCTGGTTGCTTCACCAGAATGTGGAATCTGGTGTCTATCTTACCGGAATGGAAAATACACTCGTGCCGGCGGTAAGACTGTCATTGTGAAGAAGAGTCTGCAGAAGATCAGTATCCAGCTGAACTACGAAAAAGGAAAAGTGACCTTCTCCAGCTCTGAAGACATGACGGACATCTGCTCTTACAAAGACACTTTCACTGAGAAACTTTTTCCGTATTTCTTTGTCGGAAAAACTGGAACCGCAAAAACTTCTGGACTCCGAATCTGCCCGACGCAGATTTGTCAGTGACATCACAGAAACCGCCGAACTCAAAGCTTTGTAATCTGACGTTTGGGATCAAATTTCTACAAAAGATTTAATATTAAACCTGTAATAAGGGAATTATGATGAAATATAATTATTTGTCTTTAGGGAAAGATTTTATCTTTATTATTTACCTCTCTGCTCAAGTGTACTTCATGCATTTTGTTCAGTAAAAGACATTGATGTAATTTGATGGTAATTTGTAGGTATAACTGTAAGTAATTTGAAATATGTTATCATGTTGTAACGGTGGTTCCTCTATCGCTATGGGCTAGAGACAACGTCTCTGACCAGAGAATCGTGTGACGACAGTGACACTCATGGACTCAACATCATGGATGTTTTATATCTTCTTTCTCTTGTATCTAATGATATATATATAATATATTTGCTATGAAAGCATTCTGAACACTGTAGTGACCTCCATTCATGAAAGGGTTAAATATATGTAGAATGAAAACTGCATTAACCCTGGAGAACCAAGAAAAGCATTTTTTAGTTTAATTTGATCTTCTTTTTGTTTGTTCATTTTGTGTAAATAAATAAATGAAAGAATAAAAAATAAAAATCACAAAAAGTAAAAACAAAAAAATAAGGATCAGAATCAGAAAGAACCAGAAAAACATTATTCAGAGCTGAATTTGTCATTTTTCACTTTTTTAAATGTTGCTCTAAAATAATTATGAATTTATTATCAATATTTATTCTGATCTTTCAGAAAACAGATTTATTTTGTTTATTTTTTAACCAGCCTCAGTGAGGTTTAAAAGAGGACTTTCACATTTAAAGCAGTTTAACTTTCATCCTTTGGCAGATCTGCTCAATAACGTTTATGTTAAACAGATTTCTGTCCTGAAGGAAACGGACCATGAGAAGATCCAGAATGTTTCACACGTTTGTAACAGATCTGATCTGGTTCCTGTTCAGTCGAGGAACATTTTCATTGGAAGAGAAAAGCAGAAAAGAACGCTGCAGAACCAGAACCACTTCAGTCCATCTCACCAAGAACAATCCAGTTTGTTTGTTTCACGCCGTGATTTTAAATCCCTGCGAGGTGCAGTCCTCTGAACGTATTAATGTCAATGAACGTCAGGCATTGATGAAGGTACATGGATCTCATGCTGTGAGTTTTGTAGGAATGTCTTTGATTTACAATGAACTCAGATTTTCATCCTTTAAAACTTGAAGTTCTGATCAAACCTGTTTGATGGTGTCAAATAAACTCATTTCTTTTTGGATTTCTGTTTTTATTTATTTCCTGTAAGCTGAGTTGTTTTAGCATATAAAATATTTTTTAAAATATAAAAGTGAGAAGAAAGTGTCTCATATCTACAGAAAAAAGATGGAGTTTAGATGAGAAAACCCTTAGAACGTCACAGGGAATGTGTGAAGAAGGTTTGGGAACAGGAGGAAACCAGAGAGTTCAACCTTTGAAAGAGAATCTTAAAAATAATTTTATGGAATCAACTTTGGACTCAGAGCTCCGTTTACTGCACAATATCTACCTGGACAGGTTAACAGGAAGAAGAGAAAGTG
>NC_050520.1:1189325-1192376 GCF_002922805.2 Oryzias melastigma
GAGAGATTAGTACGACTGTGAAAGTGCCAGTTTCCTTATGTGGAATCATGCAGCTCTGGTGGAGTTGGATAAGAAAGTGTTCTATCTTTATTAAGTACAAACGTTGTCAGTGATTTACGATTATTTAATAATCAATCACCACAGACGCCATAAATCCTGTTTGAGGGTTTAGATCAGGGGGGTCAAACTCAATCGGACAACAGGCCAGAGTCTAAAACACACCTGAGGTCGCGGGCCGAACAGGATAAACATTTATTGAACACTCTAAAACGACATTTTGGAACATTAAAAAAAATTATGAACCTCGGGACGCCACGGGTCGATATGTGACCACTGGGGATTGAGATGCAAATGTTACCATAGCCAAAGTCTAAATGATCTGGAGGGCCGGACAGAAGGACCCAGGCCTCCACTTTGACTCACTGCAGTGGTTGGCGCTCTCGCCTCCTGGTTCCACTCCAGCTGGTTCCTCCTGTGGAGTTGGCATGTTCTCGCGTCTGTGTGGTTTCTCTCTCAGTCCAACACAGGGTTCATTGGGGTTTCTCAGTGGCTCCCAGATGTGCACGTGAGTGTGTGTGTGGCCCTGAAACAGACTGGTCACCTGTTCGGGGGGGAATCCCACCTTCACTCAACAGCACTGGGATAGGCTCCAGCAACACCCTGAAAGATGGAGGTTTATGTGGTGGATTGTTTTTGTTAAGTTGATGGTTTTCTGTCAGTGTGGATGAAGAATATAAAACTATATGAATTTTTAGAGATTATCTATAAAATATTGTTATTTCTCAGGTCAGTTGTCTTTTTAAATCATAGAATTATATAAAAGACATTTAAGTCAAACCATTTTAGTCCAACGATGCATTAAAATATATATTAAAAAATGAAATTAGGGAATTCCTGCTGTTTGTTAACATGTTCCACACAAAAAATCAGTTTGATATGAATGAACTTTTGTAGACAAACGTCTACATTTCCGTTGGCGTGTTTGAAAACACGGAGGAGACTTTTTCTATTTAAATCTTGGTTTTATTGATAACACCTTAACACATCGTCTTGAAGTTTGAGAAACACGTAAAGATAAGAGATCAAGAACCAGCGAGCTGGACGCTCCGCTTACAGAAGAAACTGACAGGAAGAGGAAATCCAAAAGGTGAAAACGGCTGGAAACGGAGCTCACCGTCTGCAGGGAGAGTCCGTCTGCAGCTGCAGCCTCCAGCCGTCTGCGCTTCATGCTGTGGAGCTGCGCCCCCTGCTGGACAACTCTCCAAAGCTCCTCTGTGGACGCGGAGCCGCGCATAGAAAAAGCATGCAAACCATCAGAGCTTCATCGTCAGAGTCGCCTTCATCCACCGTCCGGACAGAAGAGATATATGCACTTAAAAAGCTGAGAACGGAGCTTACCGGTAGAAAATAAAAGCACAGAAAAACCAAAGTGCTTCATGCAAACGTGACGCTGCAGCTGTGATGTGATCGGACCCCCAGAACCAAGACGCCGACCCGATGAGGCCCGGCTGAGGCGAGGAACACGAGAACTGAAGAACACGCAAATATGACTGCTTTTTCGTGGGGGGTGGGGGGGTCAGCCTCTAGGTAAACGTCCCTGTCATCATCATCATCATCACAGGAACACATAAGATCAAAAAAACAAAAACACGGCAATAAATAGAGAATAAATTAGACCTCAGGACTGAGGATCAACGCCCAGTCCTGGTTTTACCAAAGAGGGGGGACAAAGCAGCCGGCTCG
The DNA here is from genome assembly GCF_002922805.2 of Oryzias melastigma. Taxonomy (NCBI): domain Eukaryota; kingdom Metazoa; phylum Chordata; class Actinopteri; order Beloniformes; family Adrianichthyidae; genus Oryzias; species Oryzias melastigma. The sequence goes on from NC_050520.1 coordinate 1,191,069, forward strand.
GGTCTGGGGGGGCTGTAAACTCCGCCCCCCTAACGTATAAAGCACCTGATGTCACAAAAAACCAAAATGACTGAAAAACACAACAGGAAGGACATAAAAAACTCCAGGCTCCAGGGGGGGGGCTCAGAGAAACTCCCCAGCCTGAAACTCTGACAGCATCAATGTACAAGCTCACAATCACACAGGTAACCCCCCCCCCTCCTATAGTATAAAGATAAATATATCTCCAGTTCTCTCCATTTATAATAAAAAGTTTGCTATCATCTTCCTAAAGTCTTATTAACCCCCCCACAACAGAAGACGGGGCGGCGAAGCGGCGTCCCGATTGGCCGTCCGACAGACGTTTGGATCCAAACTCCAGATTAATGGAAGACAAACCGCCGCGTTCCTTCAGCTCCTCCCACAAACGTAGATTCAGACGTTCTGCCACCAAACGCCTTTTCATTCTGGACTCAGAGAATAACAATTATTTTAATTTATTTTACTAAAAGTTTTAGATTTTCAAACTAAAATTATTTGCGACATTTTATTTATTAGCATTGAATGTAGCATCTATTGACGAGTTATGACTTTTATCATTAGACTTTAAGCTAGGCGGGTTTTCTGCTAGCATGAGTCAGCAGTTCTAGTTAACATGAGTCAGCTGTTCTTGCTAACGTGACTCAGCAGTTCTTGCTAATGTGACTCAGCAGTTCTTGCTAACGTGACTCAGCAGTTCTTGCTAATGTGACTCAGCAGTTCTTGCTAATGTGACTCAGCAGTCCTTCCTAACATGACTCAGCTGTTCTTGTAAGCATGACTCAGCAGTACTTCTAAGCGTGTCTGTCTGCTATGACGCAGGAAGTTTAAAATCCCTCCTTCCTGGATTCTAAGGCCGGTGGCTCTGCCCGGACGTGTGACGCTCAGAAACACCCCAACAAATAAACAAATAAACAAACAAACAAACAAACATGTCCACCATGGATTCTGGCGCTGAAGCAGAAGCGAACATGAAACCAGCAAAGGACAAAAAAACTGCCGTTATCCTTTTTTCACTTAAGAGCCACGATAAAAAACAGCGAATATGAGGGAAAACATGCTTCCTTAAAAAGAGAAAGGCTTCCTCCTAAAAACCACTGGCTTCAGAAATCCTCAGTATACAGATACATCTGCAGTCGCCATGGTAACACCAGTGAGAGAAAACAGCCACGATCATCTACACTAAAACTTTACAGACCGGACGTCAGTGCAGAGTTTATGTCACACGAGTCACAGAAACCATGTGGGGGAGGGGGGTGGAAAGGAGACCACGCCAACAGGACCCCCCCC
>NC_050520.1:1192403-1195307 GCF_002922805.2 Oryzias melastigma
CCCCCCCCAACGGGCGGCGCGGGGTGAAGGGGGTGCAGCTGATGGAGGTACGGCGGGTGACGGACAGGGGGCGGTAGAGAAGAGATGCATGCTGGGAGCTGGAGGCAGGAGCCCGGGGACGGAGGGTTTTTTCCTGGACGGGCGTGGCGCCCTGCCCCCCACCCCCGACCATCACTGGACATGTTCTTTCACCTCCTCCTCCCCAGAAGAGCGCCCCCAACAGGCCAGACATCCAGATCCAGACCTGCAGAGGAAAACAGACGTGAAGACGCGGAAACTGAGCTTCAGAGCTTCAACGTTTGATTGGTCAGACTGATGATAAGATTAAGCCTCCAAGAATGATTGGCGGAGACAGTTGGAGATTTAGCTGTGGCTAAATCGCAGGACCGTCATTCTTCTCAAAATTTTTTTTTAAATTAAATAAACAAAATAAAAATATATAGTTTATTGTTTTTCATATTCTTCACTATTCAGTGTTTGATCAGCTGATAACCTTGCAATAGAAAATATCTTTAGATCAGTGAAAATGAATAATTTCTTACGAAACACCTGAACATTTGTCACGACACACCTAAACATCTGTCACGACACACCTGAACATCTGTCACGACACACCTGAACATCTGTCACGACACACCTGAACATCTGTCACGACACACCTTAACATCTGTCACGGCACACCTGAACATCTGTCACGGCACACCTGAACATCTGTCACGACACACCTGAACATCTGTCACGACACACCTGAACATCTGTCACGACACACCTGAACATCTGTCAGTTCGCACCTGAACATCTGTCACGACACACCTGAACATCTGTCAGTTCGCACCTGAACATCTGTCAGTTCGCACCTGAACATCTGTCACGACACACCTGAACATCTGTTACGACACACCTGAACATCTGTCACGATACACCAAAGTCGTCCTCTGTGTCTTTCTGTTGGTTTTATCTCCATAGCAACCATCTTACGTTTGGGGATGACAAAGAGGTCGATGTCATTTTACAAAAATCGGCAGAAATAAATTTTTGGTTTTCCTTTTTTAACCCCGCCCACATTCCTATTATGTTCATTTGGTATGTCATATCGTTTAGCTTACCCTGAGCTACAATAATGTGTTAAATATTCTGGTAGAAAATGTACCAACAGCGAACTCAACATGTCTAAATCATACTCGGTTCTCCCCGACTCGGTTCCTCCTGACCCGGTTCCCCCTGACCCAGTTCCCCCGACCCGGTTCCCCCTGACCCGGTTCCTCCTGACCCGGTTCCCCCTGACCCGGTTTCCCCTGACCCAGTTCCCCCTGACCCGGTTTCCCCTGACCAGGTTCCCCCTGACCCAGCTACTCTTGACTCGGTTCCCCCTGACCCGGTTCCTCCTGACCTGGTTCCCCCTGAACCAGTTCCCCCTGACCCGGTTCCCCCTGACCCGGTTCCCCCTGACCCGGTTCTCCCGACCCGGGTGTTGTGCGTACCTCACTGGAGAGGCGCGGCGGGCGCCCCTGAGCAGTGGAAGTGGATGTTCTGCCACTTGCCGTCCCTGCGGTGCCACACGCGGGTCTCCTCTGATTGGCTGGACCGCGGTCGGCCCTGGTTGTCCACAAACTGGGTCAGGCGGATGTAGGCGATGCAGGCGGCGTCCTCGCCGATCAGGTGCACGTGGGGGTTGAGGATGGTGGTGTGGATGGGCTTGTTGTTCTTGGCTAAAACTGGACAGACGATGAAGACGGTTGGAGGAGAAGAACAGATGTTCTGATCTGGACGATTGTTTCATTCCTTCATTTAGTTCTGGATTTCTCTTTAAAAAGTTTGTTTATAGTCGTTCCTCATTTAACTAATTTCTGCATTTATATTCCATAAAACATCTGTAAAGTAGGATCACAGATGTGTGAAGGATATAAAAACCTCTCAGACGTGAACGTTTTCACGTTTCTCCAAAAAAGACACAAAGTTGGTTGAAAAAGACTCAGAGTCAGCGAAAGACGAACTGCAGTACAAGTCCAAGACCTCCGACTACAGAATGTCAGGAAATAAGAAGGTTGTTGTTTTCATGAAGGTCCAAACATCTTTATTCATGTCTGGATGTGAGAAACAAATGTTTACATTTCAACATCTGAAAAAAGTCTTTTTAAAATCCTCCTTAGCAACCAAGCAGGACATTAGCCACGCCCACAGGTAACGGTTTACATCGTTTTCTGATCTTCAATGTTTCCTGTTTGAACATCAGATTCTGGAGGCTTGAAGGACAAAAGTCTCCAAAGTTTTTTTCTCTCTCTATAAATATTCCTTAACCTCCTACTCCCACCGTTGCCATGGTGTCATTTTGTGTGGGCGGAGTCTAGGAATGGAGATTTTTCTCAGATTTGTATTATTCAGAGATCAGGTTTTGTTCCTTACGGTTCTCGAAGTAGAACCTGTGGAAGTCCATTCCCTCCACCAGGTTTCCCAGAGCCTCCGGCTCGAAGGACGTCAGTCCGGGGTCGCAGATTTTCCTGAAAGCAGACGCAGCGGTTGGTTTCCAGAGCAACGGTTCGCCAGGCCGCACGCTGCACGTCGCAGACTCACGCGTATGCGTCGAAGTCCCCGTTATTGATGGCCTCGATCAGCTGCTCGGTGATCTTGATGATTTCCTGTTTGCGAGCTGCGGGAGGAGAGGAGGGGGGAGGTCATTGGGGGCGGCTGAGGGCGACGGCGGTTGATGGTTTTAGTGATGAGAAAAACACCAACATTAGAGCCAACCTCTGGACCGAACCTCATGCAGAGTCTCAGCAACACCTGAACACACCTGAGACGTGACCTCACCGCGAGCAGGTTAGACTCAGACCCCCCACCCCACCCCGGTTAATGACACACCAGATCAGCTGATCCTGCAGACCTGTACTCACTCTGGGAGGAGGA
>NC_050520.1:1195693-1201765 GCF_002922805.2 Oryzias melastigma
GGGCGATGGGGTGGGGGTGCAGACAGGTGAGACACAAGAAGGTAAAATAAAAACATGAAAGAGAAGCGTGGAAATGCCTTTCCTAAAGAAAAGTGTCAACTGTAACAGATTTAGGCTCAAAATGTGTTTAAATCTGATCTGAAGAGATCTGATGGATAATCTCAGATTATTAGGATGAAGCTTCAGATCACTGACTGAAGGCAGCGCCGCTCAGAGACGCGTCACATTTAACTGGTCATTTTTCATTCTTTCTTCGTTTTGGCTCCAACTGAACTCAAAGAAAAAGACGAGGCGACGACCAGACGCCTTTTCTCTGGATTCAATCCGCTAACACGCTGTTATTATAAAAAAAAGTTTTAATTTGAAGATTTGTAACAAAAATGACTGAATTCCATATTAAAGGGTAACACAACAGGACAGTTGGAGGCTGACTGCACTCTCAGCCCAGATTGGATACATGCAAAAAAGGGGCGGGGCTAAGTGATGCTACGTTGCGTCTTTAATAATGTAGAGTGACGCCAGTTTCTCTCATTGACATTATGATATAGTGTGATGTGTATAAAGTGATGACAGGAAGAGCTGCCACAAACAATTATTTTAAGAGTCGACTAATCTGGTCATGTGCAAACTAGATGTAAAACACACATCTTAACTGTCATTAGATTTAAATTAACTAAAAACTAGATATATAGCTTTAGCTGTGATAATGCTAGTGTGAATGCTGTAAACTGAATTTGGCCGCTGAAGATGCTAAAGTCGATAGCTGAAATCACTGGCGCAAATAGCTGAAAAAGCTGAAGCTGATGGTCAGTTAAAATATTAATTAAATGCTAAACAAGCCAAAAAAACTGATAAAAATCCTAAATTAGCCAAAATAGTTAGCATGTAGCTGAAATATTAGCTAAACTCCAAAATAGCCTAAAAACCTTAATAAATGTCAAAATAGTCCAAAAAAGTAGCAGAATCCCATTATAACTTTCATCATTACTACACTCTACACACTTTAAATAGTCGGTTAGTCGACTAATCGTGGCAGTTCTATTAATACTACATGTTTATGGTTGAGGATTTTTCTCTGTGTGTGACGCCTGACGGCGGCGCTGCAATATGATCAACGACGCCAGCGACAGGGGACACGAATTCTGGCAGGGCGACATATTTTGGCTTAACACCAGGGTTTGTAGGACGGAAGAGGACCCGTGTCTCTGTGGTAACATGAGGCTAGCGTGGTAGCTGATAAAGGCTAACATATTAAGCTAACAATCCTGAGTGCCGTGTTGATTGTAAATCCATCACCAGGACGGAGATTTCATCCCAATTAAACTAAAAACACTGTTGTCTAACTTTCAAGTTCTCTGGAAAGTTGTGTAAGCAGGTAGATTTTGAGAACTGAAGACAAAACAGCTACGAGCCATGCTAACGCTAACATACTAACGCTAACATGCTAACAACCAACGTAATACCTCGTTTCTACCTGTAGGGGGCAGCACACGCGGGGTTTAATTTCAAGAATTAAACATGTTTATTTTAATGTGTCAAAAATGTGGCAACGACCAACAGAGAGAACTTTTAAAGCTTCATTTATAGAGATCCGCAGGTAAAAAAGTTGATTCACTGTTTGGTTTCCCTTTAATATGCAGAATTCTTCCTTTTCTTGTCTGTAAAAGTATTTTCTAATAAATTAACATTTCCTTATAAATGTATCAGACAATATTAGTCTTTATCGGTTCATTTGTGATCAAACTGAGTTTGGGAAAATCTTTTCTGGCTTTATTTTTAATAACTTTTATCCTCGTTTTGCTCATTCTTCTCTTTAGTTATTTTCTTTTTTATTTCCACTTGATCGACTCAAATGTCGACATTTTCCATTTAAATCTAGAAATCTCGTCACGTTTCTCATGAAGGTCTGAGGACGTTTCTGGAGTTCGTCGCCTTCCTTCACTTCCTGTTTCTGCTACTTACTCTGCATGGGGATGGTGGGGGTTTGTGGAGGGGAGGGGGCGGCGGGAGGCGGGCTGCTGGGCGTCCCTTCTCTGTCGGGGGCGGAGCCCCGCCGAACCGAGCTCAGCAGATCGGCGAGCTTCGCGGCGGCTGAGGTGGAGAGAGATGAAGATGGAGGAGGAAGCGCTTGGATGAACGCCGGGCGGGACGCATCATTGCAGCGGCGTGAACATTGGCGGGGGCGGAGCATGCTCAGAAATGTCAGGAAAACGTGAAGGGAAGTGTGAGCAGAGGCGGAGGAGACTCCAAAACTTGATCTCGAGAAGGAAAAAGCTCTACTTAAAGAAAAGAATTCATCCAAAAGTTGGAAGGAAATTTAGAAAATAATTGGTATTTAAAGTGTTGAAGAACAGAGTAACTGAAGTTTACGGTTTTAAGGACAATCTGAATAAAAATGAAAGTTAACTTCATCAAGAATAGAATCTCTTTGGTTCCAGAGTTCTGGAAGACAATAAAACTTTTATGAACATTTAAAAAAAATTCACCTCAGTAAAAGTAAAGAAAACTCCAGTTTAATTAAAGAGAATAGAACGGTAGTAGTAGAGGAGTAAAACTACTCGTTTATCAAATGTAACTAAGTACATGTAGATGGTTACTCTCCACCTCCAGACGACGTTTTTGTGTAAAATAGTGAATGAAAGTGAGCAGAACATGCAGCGACTGAACGACAAAGATAAATGAAACAAACAATTAATTGTGTGTCTGTATGTTCATGCACTGTAGTGTGTGTGTGTGTGTAGGTGACAGGATGCATCAAGAGAACCTGGTTGGAGACAAGACAGCAGCTGAAAATCATAAACTGGAAGGAAGTCCAGAACCGTAACATCAACTGGTAACTTCATATCTGAGCCAACAGAAATTACAGGTGGAGTTCCCCAAGGCTCCATCTTGGGGCCACTTATATTTAGCATCTACATGTTCCCACAGCACTTTAAATTGTCTCTGTACATGAAATGTGTTAACAAATAAACTTGCCCCTCCCCTCCCCCGCATAATTCAGTCGGAACACACCAATCTAAACGGTAAGTCTGACCGTGACCTGTTTTAAGCTTTTACCACCTTTCAGTCAGATCCTAGAATATTCTCTGACATACCGTAACTCCACATGAATCAGCTGATCTGCAGAGAAAAGCGGTTTAGCGTTGGGAAACAACACTTTAAAGCCGCTTTTCACTAAAATGCAACACATTCCTGATATAAACTTATCGGCCCAAAGCTGCTTTTCTCCGTGACAGAATCAGCTGATTCACATTCATCACGTAAAGGGTTGAACGTCAGACGTTAACACTGGTCAGAGTTAACGCTCCGGGGTAAAAGTCTCAACAGTTTTACTGATCAAAACACTTTTGTTAATATTCTTTAATACAGAATTTACTCTCTTTGGACACATTTAAGATAATCCTGAACACTAAAAGCTTTTTATAAAAGTGGCTACAACTCTGAAATCTTGTGGAATTTACGCTTACGGTTGATGATGTTCAGCCGCCATCTTGTCTGCAACCAGGTCCCTCTCGACTACATGTATATGTACTGTAGGCTGCATGCATATGTACTGTAGGCTGTACGTATATGTACTGTAGGCTGTACGTATATGTACTGTAGGCTGCATGTATATGTACTGTAGGCTGCATGTATATGTACTGTAGGCTGTACGTATATGTACTGTAGGCTGCATGTATATGTACTGCAGGCTGTACGTATATGTACTGTAGGCTGTACGTATATGTACTGTAGGCTGTATGTATATGTACTGTAGGCTGTACGTATATGTACTGTAGGCTGTATGTATATGTACTGTAGGCTGCATGTATATGTACTGCAGGCTGTATGTATATGTACTGTAGGCTGTACGTATATGTACTGTAGGCTGTACGTATATGTACTGTAGGCTGCATGAATGTCTCTCATACGTATTTCAAGCCGCATGCATATTTGCAGAAGGCTGTGTGTTGAAGACTGCATGCATGTGCTGCGCTGGCTGCTTTAGAATGTGTCGCTGACTGCATCCGTTAAGGATGCAACGCTTCAGTAGAAATCAGTAGAAAAACGATTCAAGCTCGTCAACATGGTCATCGCTGCAGAATTTAAAAAAATCAGTTTGTCTCGGCCAGCGCCTCAATGTAGAAATGCAGAGCTGAAGACATTTCTCCATGCAGGCTCGCTGTGACAGGCTGCCTGTTCTCCATCGGCGCTTCCCTCCTAGGAAATTCCTGCAGCTCCTTCGGATTTAAACGTTTCACAAGTAACAAGTAATCGACTATTAAATCAGTCGACCACCAGTTTAGTTAGTATACTTTAAAGTTGTCGATTAGTCGACCAATCGTAGCAGCTCTACTCCACAACTTTACATTTTCATCATAACTTTCCTACATTCAGACCGATCTATGGTGACAACAGTCTTGGTGACGACGAAGACTCTCGACTGTTTCCCTTCTGACTTTTTCCCCTCAATCCTGATCTTTTCATTAACTCTCTTTAGCTCTTTTTTTCTCTGCAAACTGCACGTGAACGGTCATTTGTGCAGAGTGCGAGCATGTGCAGCGGGTGGGGGGGCACTGAGCGTTGCGCGGAGCGATTCATCCCACGTGGAGCACGACATGAACCGAGTATGAAAGGATGTTTCAGTATTCTGTACAATTGTTTGAGTTGAATCCTTTCTGTTAGTAAGTTTACACACACGAGTATTGTGGTTTAGTGAATGTGTTACCTGCTGCATGCATATGTATTGTGGTCTGCATGCAGTGCAGTCACAGACTTACACTGCGCAGCCGCAGCCGCAGCAGTGGAGCTCTGACAGCTGTCAGGCTGGGAGCTGGTGCTGGACTGAGCCTGGAGTGAACTGCTGTCTAAACTCCTCCCTGACGTGATGCACACACACACACACACACACACACGCACACACACATACAGATACACACATACACACAGATACACACAAATACACACAAATACACACAGATACACACAAATACACACACAGATACACACAGGATGGAATCAAACAATAAGCTCATGAAATGGCAAAAGGAAAACTGTGTAACATCAGCAGAAACGCCACGGTGAGCAATGATTCATGAAGAGACACGACGGCGAGGACGGCCAAAGCGTTTCTGTTTCAGGATCTGAAGCTGCAGCCCCCAAAGCGAGGCAGCGAGCGGAGGAGTGATGAAGACCAGAGTGAGGAGAGGAAGAGGAGGTGAACCTTCATGTCAGGGAGGTTCGCTCTGATGCTTCCAGTCTGACGGAACGTTTGTGAGGGTGGAGCCGATCCACCGGAGAACGGAGCAGAAACTGAGGGCGGAACGTCGGATCAACCGGAGCAGAACGGACATAAACCCCGGAGGATCCCGACGCACCAACCGGTGTCGTCTTACAACCAGCTGTTCAGAACCGGCCTGACCAGAACCCGCCTTACAAACAGCAGCACAACAAGAGGTTTCACCAAACCCCCTCCCCTCCACCAGCACTCACCTGACCCCCCCGAGCCCGTCCTCAGTTTGAATCTTAAGTCATAAAACTGCAGCGCTGGTTTCATACCGTCCAGGGGGGGGCGCTGCAGCAGGCGGACCACCAATCAGAAGACTGTCTATTTCTGGCAGCAGGGCTAAATTTAACCCCGACACCCCCCCCAGCCCAGAATCCCAGCCGTCCACTCCGGGAGGGGGCCAGGGGTGTAGAGAACTGTTCTCCTCCTGATCTTTGATTTACTGAACCAGAAATACGTCCAAACCTTCCAGAAATCAGCCAAAAAAACAGCTTCTCCCGACGTTCAGAATCAGAATCAGCAGAGAGGTAAAACAACCAGAACAGAGGGGTAAAACAACTAGAACAGAGGGGTAAAACAACCAGAACAGAGGGGTAAAACAACAAGAACAGAGGAGTAAAACAACTAGAACAGAAGGGTAAAACAACCAGAACAGAGGGGTAAAACAACTAGAGCAGAGGGGTAAAACAACTAGAACAGAGAGGTAAAACAACTAGAGCAGAGGGGTAAAACAACTAGAACAGAGGGGTAAAACAACTAGAACAGAGGGGTAAAACAACTAGAACAGAGGGGTAAAACAACCAGAA
>NC_050520.1:1202299-1210159 GCF_002922805.2 Oryzias melastigma
GAGAACTGTTCTCCTCCTGATCTTTGATTTACTGAACCAGAAATACGTCCAAACCTTCCAGAAATCAGCCAAAAAAACAGCTTCTCCCAACGTTCAGAATCAGAATCAGCAGAGAGGTAAAACAACTAGAACAGAGGGGTAAAACAACTAGAACAGAGGGGTAAAACAACTAGAACAGAGGGGTAAAACAACTAGAACAGAGGGGTAAAACAACCAGAACAGAGGGGTAAAACAACTAGAACAGAGGGGTAAAACAACTAGAACAGAGGGGTAAAACAACTAGAACAGAGAGGTAAAACAACCAGAACAGAGGGGTAAAACAACTAGAACAGAAGGGTAAAACAACCAGAACAGAGGGGTAAAACAACCAGAACAGAGGGGTAAAACAACTAGAACAGAGGGGTAGAACTGCAGCATCTCAGCGCTGACTCCTCCCACTTCCAACCCTTTTGGCCTTTCCATGCAGGAGGCAGGCTCTCAGACAGCTCAGGGGGCGGAGTTAGCCGTCAGGTGTACGGACCCTGGACGCTCGTGAGGACCGACAGTCATGAAGCCGCTAAACGGTGGCGTCCGGCATCAAAGCGCCGTTCTGTTCTGAGGCTCGTGACAAACAACGAAGCAGAAGCAGCTCCAGAGGTCACCCACATCATTACTCCACCCAGGAACCGCACACGCCTTCAAGACTTCCTGTCCTCTAAAGCCGCCGGTCGTACCAACTTTTAATGAGCGTCAATCGTCCAGAAGCTTCCGGCTGATCGTAGCACATCCTACCTTTCACGTCTTCGTCCTCCACAGTGGTGTTGCTGCTGTCGGAGGATTCCTGCAGAGCAGAAGCAGACAGTCAGAGCTCAGCAGGACTACGAACAGCAGGGGGCCAGCTTCTACCCCCCAGGGAGACCGCAGGTTCATGCAGAACCACGGTTACAGAAAACCGTCTCCAATGTTCGTTATTCAGACCTGAAGCTGAAACGTTCCTTTGTGGAAGATAAACTAAAGAAATGAAAGTGTCTCCTCAGATCAGGAAGAATTTAGAGAACTAGAATGTTTCCTTGACGCTTCGCCGTCTGTAGACGTCAGAAATAAACTGGTATTAATATTCTTTACATGCGTTTCTGGTGCTTCATGAATGGAAAAAAATGAAGAAAGTAAACAATAAAGGCTGAATTTATTTAAATGTAATGAATTTTCTATAAAATTAAACTCAAATTTTGTTGAAAACAGTCGAATCCTGATAAGAGACCGTGATGGAAACATCTGTGGACATATGAAGACGAGACGATCAGCTGGAACGTCACAGATTCAGGTGAAAGTCCCGAAGACGACCACATGAGGGCAACATCGCTTACGCCTGGACTTCATGAGGAACAGAGGAACTCTAAGAGCTTCCCGTCCTCTGTGGAACATTCCCGCCGGGATCAGCAGGAAAACCGAAGACTGAGACAAACCGTAAATGTATTTTAAGTGCCTCAAAATTAATAAAGTTCTTTGAAAATCGGGGAAAAAGAAAAAAATCATCTTTTTCTCTAAAGTCATCTCTGCAGGAGAACGGAGACTCCTCCTCAGGAGGAGCAGAGTTCTGCTGCTCGGTCCAAACCAGAGTCCAGGTGAACCTTCACACCTGCAGAACCTGGAGGACGTTTTAACAGAATGTCAGCAGGCGTCATAACTATGGAGCTAACTCGGGACCAATATTATTGAGACCCATATGAAACAAATTGAAAAAAAAAGTAAAATGTCAGAAACTTTGTGCTATTTAAAATAAACTTCATTATTTTCAGCTTCAAATGACTTCAAACTTTTTTTTCAGTTTCAAATCTTTTTTTTGGTTTTTGAGTCTGAAAATTTCAAAATGGAATAAAAGTCTAAAGTGAAAAAAGATTTGTTTTATTTGGGTTTCAAATAATTTTGGCCCCAATTCAGCTCCATACATAACATCGTGCTGAGGCAGATGACGGAACGATGAGGTGATCCTGTGTGGATCTGAAGATGATCCCCGGTCTGAACCGGATCCTGTAATCCACTGGTTCTGCTGTATCAGAGTGAGATCACCGAGATCCAATCTCTGTTTTAACCAGAGGTGTCATCGGGATCTTTCTGGGCAGAAGGATCTTCTCGGGGAGGAGCGCTCCATCCTGTCCACATGGAAGAGTTTCAATCAGCGGCTGTAATGGACCTGGATTCCCCAGCATGCACCGGGGTGCCGAGAGACTCTGCGACCTCATTAGGAGGAGAGCGCCAGGAGCTCAGAAGATGAGACGGTTTGAGAGCGGCTTAAAGAGCAGCTGCTGACCTGCAGGAGGAACCTCCAGAGGTTCAAAGGTTTGTAAGCAGCTCTTTAGTTTTCAGGCTTCAGAAAAATCACTTTCAACCGCCCAGATGTAGTGGAGCGCGGCGTCACCCCCCCGGGGGGGAGTGTGCCACTTAGTGATATAAATAACCTCCATCAACACTTCCAGGGTCTGAATTAGAGCCGCAGTCCTGCAGCGCTGAAATCACCGCTTCCACTTCAGCAGCGAAGCAGCATCAGGAGCCGAACACACAGTCATTAGTGCTGGGGGGTCTCAGGCTCCGCCCCCAGGAACCCACCGTCACTATTTAAGGAGGTTTACGAGGATGGAGCCCAACAGTAAAGGAGGAAGTGTCTGAATCTAAAGCTGGAACCAGCAACACTTCAGGGCTGATTACAGTCTGACCAGCAGGGGGCGGAGCTTAACTCACGCTTCAGAAAAATACACCACGGACTGTTCTCATGTCACTGCTTACGCTAAATATGAGATAATGTTGGGTTTTTATGTGTGAATAAAAACAATGGGGGGGGGGGTTGTTGTCTGTACATTTAACTGAGTTTAACTGTTTTAACCCTTTTAGCGGCGACGCTCCACTGCTGGTGTTTGTTGACTCGCTTCAGATGCTTCTTAAAAAAATTCAATCTAATCCTTCAAACTCTCCTGTTCAAATCTGCTGTCTCACTTTTGTCTTTTATCCATATGATGTTTTTTTTTACTTCATTGCGCTCTGTTTTATATGCATCTATCCTTGTTTTTATTGAGTCTGAGTGTAAAGAAAAACACTTTACATGTGAAAATGTAAAAATCTAACAAATGCATTAATTTTCTTTGAAGTATTTTATTTTTAAAAAAAACCTTTTTATTTTATTTTTTTAGGAAGCTGTCTTTATTTCCAGATAAAAAAGTAAACTTACGTATTGAATTAAATCTGAACTGGATTAATTCTGAATCTGGACAGTTAAACCTCGTTCACGTGTCAAACACTTCCTGATGTTTTAATGATGCAGTTTAATATTCAGTCCAATAAAATAAAACCTGTAGATTATTTCTAACCGGACCATGACCCCCCACCCCCCCTCATTCAGACATTGATCCCGGCGGGGATTCATATCGATCAAACACAGGAACCACAGAGGAGCTTTCACACTGATGGATGGAGACAGGAGAAGGTAAAGGAGGAGGATGACGGGGATGGATGAAGAGCGGGTCAGGACAGAGGAAGGTTTTCGGGGGTGTACCTTTGTCCCGTCCGCTGGATTATGGATGACAGTTGTCTGAGGCTCCTGGAGGAAGAGGAGGGGGACGAAGATGAAAGTTCAGAGAGAAAGAGATGAGAAAAAAGGAGCTTCATGAATGGAAATAAAGTGTCTTCAATAAGGAGATGGTCCTGTGACGGCTGATGAGCTGAAGGGGTACGGCAAGCAAAAGGGGTCATAAAACACCAGGAAAAAACATCACAATAAAAATAGGGCGTAAAGATCATCAAAAAGCAGCAGTTTATGGTCATGTGATCCAAAGACGGCAGTTCTAGGAAGAACTGTAACAACACGCCAACGGAGCTTGAAGACTGGAAAACATGAACAATAAAAACAGACAAACGTGTCATCTCTGCTAGTCAGAACAGTGTTCTTCAGCAGCACTACGGGGATGCATGAAAACCTGAAGAGGAAGCAGGTCGGGACTAGGACTGAAACGACTAGACGAATAATCGACTGATAACTACTCTCTTACCAGTCCAACATGTTCAATTATTCAGGGTATCGTGGAGAGTTGATTATTTTGTGTTATTCATTCTTTTCTATTTTGCATATTTAGCTATATTCAGTCTATTTTACTTGATTTAGTTATTTTACTCCATTTGTGGTGCTGTACGGACGCTGGTACCTGAATGTCCCCGAGGATTTCCAAAGGGATTAATAAAGCATTTTCTGTTCTAATCAATGACTAATCCACTACGAAAATAGTCAATGACTAATTTAATAGTCGATTAGTCGTTACTTTATATTATATGGAGTCAGAGTGTTGTAAAGTTAAAAGTTATAATAACATTCTGATAGTTTTATGGACTATTTTGGTATTTATTAAGTTTTTTTAGGCTAATTTGGAGTTTAGCTAATACTTCAGCTACATGCTAACTATAGCTTTAGCTACCAACTTCAGTGTTTTCAGCTCAATTTCAGCTTTTTCAGCTATCAGCACTAGCATTTTCAGCAGCCAAATTCAGCTTCCAGCATTCACACTAGCATTATCACAGGGAATGCTATACATCTAGATATATATCTAGATTATACTTATTATCTAGTTTTTAGTTAGCTTAAAGCTAACGATGTTCAGATGTGAGCTTTACATCCAGTTTATGCATAACCTGATTAGTCGACTATTAAAATGATCGTTTGTGGCAGCTCTAGTTCTGACTCAGTATGATAACGCTGAAGCGGGGTCATCGTCTAGCTGAGCTAAGCTAACATTAGCACAAACTTGTTAGCTAAATGTTTTCTGTGCATCCCTGCAGCCTCGACCCCATCAGTGTCTCTGAAGGAACATCTGATCTCTACAGAGATCCAGTCTTTCTGCAGACGTGGAGACATGATCAGCAGCGAGAACATCGTACAGTCTGGAATTCTAGAGTCAGAGTGTAGAGAAGCTGAATACAAACAAGATGAACTTTAGTTCTATTTGAGTCAGAGAGACCAAAACTTTATCTTTAGAGAAAAATAGTTCCTCTGTTTCAGATGACGACCTCGTCTGAGTTAAATCTGTTTTAATGCTAAAAGCTAATGAAGGAGGAAAGATTCCTTAACGGGTTAATGAATTATTAATTCATTAAAGGATTAATAGACTATTGTCTTTATTTTTAGTTAGCATAGAGCTGAAACACTTCAAGTTTAAAGCTAATGATGGTTAAGACGTGTTTTAAATCCAGCTTACGAATGATCGATTAGAAAAAAAAGTCGAGTATTAACATAATAATTTGTTCTATTAAGAATCTAATGAGAAGCTTAAAGATGATGGACGAGCATTTTGAAGATGCTAGAACCGCGTTTTGGATGTTTTTAAATGCCTCTATTTATGCCTGTAAGGGTGTAAATAAAGTGTAAAAAGCTGCAGTTTTGATGGTGTTTACTGGTGTTTTATGACCCCTTTTGCTTGCCATAGAACTAATTTTGAGCCCATTCTGTTCCAAACACACAGACACAAAACAACCCCCCCCCAACCCTCCTAACGGTTACTTTACGAATGTATCCGCAGTTCTGCTAAAAAAAAAAAAAACACGGTTTGGACGCCACATGCAGAACAGCAAAGGGGGGGGGAGCCTGGACACCCCCACATGAAACCAGGCCGCCCAGCCCCGCAGCAGAAGACGAGGTCGGCGCTGGGCGGACGCCGGCATCGTTTCTGGATTCTCCTTCAGAGATGCTGCAGAGCTACGGAGGTAGATTAGGGCCAATATCATTTGAAACCCAAATAAAACAAATAGTAAAAACTAATGGGCCAAAAAAGTAACATGTCATAAAAGTTTTGCTATTCTAAAATAAACTTGATTATTTTCAGCTTCAAATGTTTTTTTTTCCTTTAATCTGAAAATTTCAAAATTGAAAACAAACAAAAAAAGTTAACTGAAAAAAAAAGGTTTAAAAAGACATCTTGAGTTTGGAAACCTAAAAATTAAACATTTGAAGCTGAAAATAATTAAGTTTATTTTAGAATAGCAAAAACATTTTTAGGGAAACACCACATTTTTTAAAAGGAGTTTTATTTGGGTTTTAAATAATATTGGCCCTAATTTAGCTCCATAGAGATCTGCCTTCATCTGGATGAGCGTCCGTCACTGAAGCTGCAGACGCTGCTTTGCAGTTTTAATTTGTTTAATCTCATCAGCTGTCCTGCAGTCTTCTGCTGTTGGAAACGTTTAGATTTCCGAACTTCTCCGTGTTTTCCTGGTTCTGTTCCTGGGAGGTCGTTCTCTCCTTTTTCAGCTTTCTGGGAATCTTCACTCAGAAAGTAACTGTTAGCCCGTCACCGCCGCCGCATCTTTGACAGCACTTCTCTTCCTGAGGGAAACGACACCTCAGTGATGACCAATCATCAGCTGTCTCCCCGATCATGTTCGTCACGCCGTCAAGACAACCGTCTCCCGGGCAACAGGCGCTGATGTCAGCCGGGGAGACGCTGATGCGCGAGGACGGAGCTTTTGTGGACCAGGAGGCGGACGCCGCCGACCCGACTTCCTTCACACGCTCGCGTTAATGCGCCTCGTGGTGAAACACCGACGGGCTGAAGTCCTCGGCAGCAGAGGACAGACAGGCCCCGCCCCTCCAACCCCCAGAACAAAGCCGCCTCGGCTGCAGCATCTGCATCTCTGCAGACACGGCTGCAGAGTCAACGGTGCGTCTGCGCACGCCGACCCGCAGACGTGACAGATCAACACCTGCAGCTGCGCAGCTGTCGGGGGGGTCTGGAGCTCAGCGCTGAGGCTGCTGGGAAAAAATAGTCATCAAACACGGAGACGAGTCCAGCCTCCAAACAAACCGCGCGACTGGAGATCTATTTTAGTGAATGAAAATTAACGTTTCAGCAGCAAAATCCGTTTGGGTTTTGGCTGCTGATGAAATCCTTTCATAACAGTTTCAGTTTCCTCAGGATCACATGAAGAGACAGAAACTCACATGATATCCTCCAACAATCCTCACTTTGTTTCATGGTATCTCAAAGGTTTTCTCCTGAAAATGTTTCCTGGATAAGAAAAGGGATAAATAATTCCTAATATCACATTTTTACATCCTTCATGAACAAACAAAAATAGAAATATTAAAATACTGTCGGGTTTTAAACGTGTATCCTGCTGTAAAAATGATGCATTTTAGATCAAATGTTCAGTTATTAACGTCTATAACGAAGGATGGAATTAAGGAGAAGAGCGTTTATAAAAGCAGCAGATGAGCTTTTATTATGAGAAATTCAGAATGTTTTTTTTCTAAAGTGATTTAATTGATTTATATTAAGAGTTTATCAATAAAAATTTAATTTAAAGGAAAAACTACAACAAAGTTACAAATGAATTTATTAATGAAACAGAATTTTTCTCATTAATTTTTTAGAACTTGAATTTTTTATCATTTCTGATCTCAGTTTTCCTGTAACCACAGATTTAGATTTAATAAATGAAACTTTTGTTCTGAAAGCAGCAGATTTCTGCTGCTTTCAGAACAAACAGCTGAAGTTCTGATGGACCCGGAGGTTTGTTTCCTGTGATTAAAGCGAGTCGTCTTCCTGCTGCGTGTTTAAGGCCAGTGGTTCTCCGGGTCAGACAGCAGAACCCTAAACGGGCCTGACGGACCCAGCAGGTCCTCCAGCGTCTGCTCCTCTGTGGAGGAAGAACACCGACGGAGGAAAGGGCAGCGAGGAGGAGGAGCCGTCACTGGACATCTGCCCCCCCACGGCGGGGAGCGATGTGACGGCGCCTGCTGGTCCTGACCCGACCCGACCCGACTGAGACCAGCCACACAGGACAGACGGACGAGGATGAGGAGTGACGGACGGGGTGGGGGGCGTGCAGACAGGTGGGGGGTTA
>NC_050520.1:1210392-1235529 GCF_002922805.2 Oryzias melastigma
GACAAATCACATCAGATCTGAGCATCACAACATGTAAAAACGGCCACTACACACGAGGATTACAAACGGTGATACGATACGTATCACGATATTTATCACGATATTTATCACGATATTTATCACGATATTTATCACGATATGTCCCAAAACTGTACCAGAAACATTTTTAAATAGTTTGACTCAGAAAAAATCTCTACTTCAATATAGCCACTCCCTTTTGACCCCCCCTCACCAGCTGAGTGGCTGCTACACGCCCCAAACTCCGCCCCTTTCTCCCTACTTTTCATTAAAAAAACCCACTTTTTTCCAAATGGTGGTTTTTCTGTGATTTCATCTCCATAGCAACCATTTTATGTTTTGGTCGTCTGGAGGAGACGACCAGATCGATGTCGTTTTTAGATGAATCAGAAAAGTTACTTTTGGATTTCCTTATCAACAGAGGTTTTTTGTTAACCACGCCCACATTTCGTTTAGCTCAGCTCGATCTAATGATTCATGTATCAAACATTAACAGTATTACGGTAATAAATGTGCGAGCTACAAGGGGAACGTCACTTTTGCTAGCTATCCATGCTAACATAGTTCAAAATCTACAAACTTTGTTCAGTTTCGTTAGCTTCCTGATGATGTTTGAGGGGTTAGAAGGCGACAGATAAAAATCTCTCGGAGGAGTTTACATTCATTAAAAGTGGCGTTTTTGGAAAACGCTCCTCCTAAGGTCAAAGGTCAGTGAAACAGACCCAACTTGGTGGCGTCTGTGTGAAAGTGGATAAAGATTCTCCATATTGTTTGACAATTGAAACTTTCACCAGAATTCACACTTTGCTACCAAAAACTCAAACATCATCGTCCAGTCAGCGATATCCCATAATACCTGTATTTACTGCACTTCTATTTCATTTCTTTTTTGGAATTAGATCTTAGTTTCTGGATTTGATTTCTATACGACATTATCTTTTGTTTGGCTTTAATTGTCGTTATGATCTTTAATACGTTTAGTTTGAGTGATTTGTTGATGTGATTTGACCTTCAGGGCCACCGTAGACCTGAAGAACCCAGATCTGTTTCTTTAGTCTTTACTTCGTGCTACTGTTAAACATGAACAACAAACTAGACCGTCACATTTATTCTTTGTTTGTTTTCTCCTGAGCTGCTGTGACCAGAGAATCAATAAAGTTTAATTCAATTCAGGAAACAAAATGTCTGTAAAGGTTCTCATGAATGAAAAATGAAATCAGAGGAAAAGAGACCTGGGTTCTCCAGGGTCACGTTAGAAACAGGAACAGGTTTTTCCCTGGAAGTCGATGTTGTGAAAACCATCAGCAGATCATTCACAGACCGATGGAGTTCAAACACCACATCAGAGCGCCCGTCCCACTCAAAGACTCGCCCTAAGAGCCTCGAGACAAACATCAAAGAACCGCCTTTGATTTGCATCCAATCAGAATAATCTGCGACTTTGACACAACCTGGACGTGCCGAGTGTCTGCTGGATGATCGCCGTGGAAACCAGCAGGACATAAATCCTAAACTTTCAGGAAAAACATCCGAGAACATCCAGAAAACAGGTTCTGGTTGAAGATGAATTTAGGGGAAAGACGTGAGAAGTTGTGAAGGTCTCAGCGCTGAACGTCGAGCAAATATTTAGACCTAACCGAGGGAGGAACGGCTTCATCAGATCCGACCAGCAGAGACCAGGAGATGTTTGTCATTTTAGGAACAAACTGATCAAGATTTAAAACACAAACGTCTTTAAATGAGAGACATGAACAGAAACCAGTAAAGTAGCAGAAACGTCTGAAATCCTGATGATTGTTGATGAGTTTCTACTAAAGGAAAAGCTGGAACTGACTGAGGAAAAGAGGAAGAAGTCAGAAAGAGCAATAATTCACACGCTAACACAAACACACACATGCACACAACAGCCTCCATCGGACGATCCTCAAACGGGGATCACGGAGGACGGCCGCCATGATGGTTAACGGGGGGGGCAGGAAGGGTGTGGGCCAATGAGAACATGAAGAGCGGCGGATCTGGACACAGAAGACGTTCGACCTCAAACATCAGACAGAAAACGCTTTTTGATGCTCGTTTGTGCAGCGACTATAAATATAAAAACTATGGAAAGTTATGAGAAGTTTTCTTAGAACTAAAATAAAATGTTATGTGAAATATTCCTTCGTTTGTTTTCTTTCTTAATAAAACACGTTTTTTTGCCCAGATTTTCACAGAAAATTCACCGATCGGACTTTGACTCCCCCTAGTGTCTAAACTAAGTAGTACAACTAAATGAAGCTAAACCTTCAGAGGAAAAATCACATTTATCATCCAGTTTGTTTCATCCAATTTAAGAGAGAAAATAATATTTTAGACGTTTTTTTGATCAAATCTATTTTTGAGCAGCAGTTTCATTTATTTCATTTAAGCCGTTCAAACCTCCAAAAGCAAACGTTTGGATGAAAATTGTTTCCTTAAGTTTTATTTTCACATTTTACGGCTGTTTACCATGAAGTCGCCTGCACGGTGGCGCAGTGGTTAGCGCTCTTGCCTCACAGCGAGAAGGCCCCGGTTCAAATCCCGGCTGGGACCTTTCTGTGTGGAGTTTGCATGTTCTCCCCGTGCATGCGTGGGTTTTCACCGGGGACTCCGGCTTCCTCCCCCCGTCCAAAAACATGCTTCATAGGTTGATTGGTGACTCTAAATTGTCCCTAGGTGTGGATGTGAGAGTGAATGTGTGTGTGATTGAGGCCCTGTGACAGACTGGAGACCTGTCCAGGGTGTACCCCGCCTTCGCCCATCAGTAGCCGGGATAGGCTCCAGCACCCCCGCGACCCCGAAAGGGAAGAAGCGGTCAAGAAAATGGATGGATGGATGGATTTACTACGAAGTCAGTTGTGCCTGAAATGAAAAATGTTCACTGAAGTTCAAACACCAAAAGAGAGGAAGCATGAAGCTCCGTTCACACCGTCCTCAGAAAACGCCGTTTTACCGCCATGATGGGCAGACCCATCAAGTCTATGGAGCTAAAATGGGGCCAATATTATTTAAAACCCAAATAACACAAATTGAAAAAAAAAAATTTCCCCCCAAAAAAAGTTTGGGGAAAAAAGATAAATTTATTATTAATTATTAAATTATTATTTTCAGCTTCAAATGTTGTTTTTCAGGTTTCAAAAATTTTTGATATTCTAAAAAAAATTGATTATTTTCTGCTTCAAATGTTGTTGTTTTTTAGTTTTCAAAACTCAAAATATAAATTTCAAAACTTTCTTTTCAGTTTCAACATTTTTTTTTCCGTTTTCAACTTTGAAATTTTCAGATTAGAAAACAAAAAAAAAGATTTGAAACTTTAGAAAAAAGTTTTGAAAATGACATTTTGAGTTTTGAAAACTAAAAAAATCAGAAAAATTGAAGCTGAAAATGATTGTTTATTTTTAGAATAGCTAGAAGTTTTCTTTCATTTTTTAGGAGCCAAACATCAATATCGTTTTAAATTTGTTTTATTTGGGTTTCAAACAATATTGGCCCCAATTCAGATCCGTAGAGGTCTCGGGGGAGAAAACCAAAGATGGGACCATAACAAAAACTGGACACCAGTGAGAAGAAGGAACACAGTTAATTAAATAAGAGAAACAAATAAACTGTGTCCTGAAAAATGAAGAAGTAAAAGCAATTAGTGCTTTGGTTCAGACAGAGACAAACCAAAGGGAATCGGAACCGAACATAAAATAAGTCATGGAGACCGCTGACCCAGTCAGCAGCTCCTTGATGAGGTCGGCTTAACCAAAAATAAATAAACTTGGAGATTTTTAAGTTTCTACACGCACGATGACAAACCAGTTGAGCTTTGACCAATCAGGGACTCAGATTTGGCAGTTGGTCTTTAATTAATTGATCAAACTTTCACATGTGAAGGAAAACGGCTGCAGTGAGACTTGAACCTCTTCAGCTGTCCGTACATGTGCTCGTATCGGTAGGAGACAGTCCAGTTCAAGGATCAGCTGACACGAGCGCGGCGTGAACACGAGAGAATGTAAAACCTTCGAGCATGCTCACCATGTACTGGACAGCAGAGCTGGACTTGCGTTTCTGTCGTCAGGCGATGGATGGATGACGGATGGATGACGGATGGATGATGGTAGAAGGAGGAGGGTGTGTGAAAAATAAACTCATGAAAGTTCTGGTACTGAAACAGAACCGGCCCAAAGCAAAAGTCGAAACTTTAATGTGAAAAGAAGGTTTTTGGGGGGAAAGCTGAAGGATTTCAAAACAACTGCAAGCCAGGAGAGAGGAGCGGTGATGTCACAGCGAAGGTCATCAGGGAGAAACATTTGGAGGGAAAAAGAGGGTGAGGGCCCACCACGCCCCCCACCCACGAGAGCACATAGAGAGGAACGATGGCGGCGCGACAGAAGGACCGTTCACATGTTTGAGTCAGTAAATCCTCCAGAGCAGCTTCAGTTTTTGGTTTTTTGTATGGAGGGATTTATTCATTGTGAGCAAAAGTCACAGTTTAAAGATAACATTTTTCTAAATTGGAAACAAAATTTAAAGTGTTAAGAAAAATTCATAATTTGCAAATCAAAATATTTAATATTTGCTTGTTTTTTAAACCGATCTTAAAGAAAACAAACTTTTTAACAATATTTTGCCTCAGAGGATTCATAGATCACACAGGCCTGTTTATAGAATGTAAGAAAATAAACTCTTTATTCTACGGGTTGAAGAGACTCTTAGCCATAAATTCACATATTTGAATAAACAAAATGTAAAAAATGTCAAAAAACAAACAAACAAAAAAGTATGGATTATTTTTAAAGTGATTGAGGGTAAAAGAGCCTTTTAAGCCTCAGTATCTGACGCCATGATAGATAAATAAGGTGATTTGATTGGATAGAATATCAACCAATCGAATGGCTGGAACAAACATTACACAAACAAGAAACGTGTCAAATCAAAGATAGGGCGACAGAGAGATGAGGCACTACATCTACAAACGTTTGTGCTGCAATCGAAAAAATATTTTTTTAAGCAAAAAAAAGTATTTGAAAACAATTATTACATATTTTTATTTGCATATTAGTTTTTTTTTCCTTAAAATTTTACATTTTGTTTCCAATTGAGAAAATTTTGGTCTCAAATCTGTGACTCTTGCTTGCAATATGGTGGCACAAAAATCCCTCCATAGAGCCGCCGTGCTCGGATGAAGCTGCTCGTCTGGGTAAAAGCCGGTGGCTGAAGGTGAGGGGAGGAGCCTGAGGGAGCACCTGCTCGGGTCGGGCAGGTGCTCCAGCTGAAGAGGCGTCAGGTGCCTTCATCATGAGGAAGAGGGGGGGCGGGGACGCTCCAGAGACGGATCGGGCGAGTGTGCGGGGAGCCTGTTGCTAGGCAACAAGTGCGTCTATTTCTGTCGCCCGAGTTTCCAGGGTCCAGACCAGCAGCTATTCCTGGAGCTGGAGTCACATTCCCCGCTGAACCCGAGGAGCAGGGAGGAAGGGGCGGGGCCGCCGCAGCTGCACGCCGCCTGCCTGCAGCCGTGCGCGCACACTCGCTCCTCCGAGGATGAAAAGCGTCTACGAGCGCGACTCCTCTGAACACGGCGTTCCACGCTCTGTCGCCGTGGAAGCTGCGCGTGGGAGGTGTTACTGCGGCGCGTTTGTGAGCGTGGGAGGCTGAGAGATCTTCATTAAAGGACGAGCAGGAATGTGGAGGGGGGGTTAAAGAGCAGATGGGGTGTGGAGGAAAACGGAAAAACGAAAGGAAAAGATGAGAGGGATGAGAGGAAGAACAGCTGACAGATGGAAGATGAGACGAGCTGAACGACGAGTGAACTAAAGGAGCTTCAGATGGAGCGACTGCATGCACACACGTGCACACACACGTGCACACGTTCAGATGCTTCATCCAGAGAAAGGCTGCTGCTTTTAGCCAAAACTTCCCTAAAAATAGCTTTCATGGAACGTCGGCTAATCAGAGAAATCCTGCAGCCGTCTCTGAACGAGAGCAATCTGCAAACAAACAAACAAACAAACAAAAGAAGAAGACAAATCCAGGCAGAGCACAGAGATCTGATCTCCAGACTGGAGGTGTGTGGTCAACATGTGGGAGGGGCTTACCTTCACGTCTGCCTTTTTGTTGAGGAGAGTCTTTGCTGCTGCAGAGGCAGAAACACAAAGAGTTACAGAAGATTCTCTGATCTCCTGATACGATCACTTTAATCCACCTTTTATCAGAGGAGAATCGAGATTTAACTGAGTCCAAACGAGTTCTTTCAATGGAGCTTCCAGAGTTTTACTTCTGGATCAGGGACCTTCTCGGGGGGGTTAGTGAGTGTGAGCTCCTCCGTCTGCAGAGAATCTGAGGACGATTGGGGCTGAAAGCTGCTGGTTTCTCTGTTGTTGTCAATGAAATAAAAACTCTCAGAGTTGATGAATGTTAACCCCCCCCCAAGGATGCTGAATCCAAGATGGCTGACTCCCTCAACAATGACCCCCCTGGGGTAAAGATACAGACCCCTCCCTTCAGAAAACGATGCTTTACATCCTTTTCATCTCTGTGGGACATTCTAGCCAGACAGCATCCACACTTTAACCAGAGGGGGGGGGCTCAACCAGTGAACCCAGGGGGGGTTCTGCCCCAAACTCACTGGACAGTCAGACTAAAGCCCCCCCCACCCCCTTCAGGGAGCTTTTCCTTTCCATGCTCCTCTGAGAAACCAGATCCTGAACGCTGACAATAGAGGAGCTCTATGGAGCTACATTAGAGACAATATTGTTTGAAACCCAAATAAAACAAAAAAAAATGTATCAGAAACTTTTTGCTATTCTAGAATATTTTTTATTTTCTAATATTGTTTTTTTTGTTTCAAAACAAAAAATTTCAATTTCAAAACTGAAAAAAAATTTGAATCTTGAGTTTTGAAACCTAAAAAGTTCCAAGAACATTTGAAGCTGAAAATAATTACATTTATTTTAGAATAGCAAAACGTTTCAGACATTTTACACCAATATTTTTATTTATTTTTATTTTTGGGGGGGGTTCAAATAATATTGGCTCAAATTTAGCTCCATAGAGCTCAGCTGGACTGGAGAATGACAGATTCTCCACTAAAACGCCATGATGTGGCGCTGGAGGTGTGGGACGCCTCATCAGATGCTGAAAGAATCTGTGGAAGTCGTGTTGGCTGATGCTAAAATAAGAATCTTTGTTTTATTTTTTATAAATGTTCAGATCTGACAAAGACGCTTTAAACTTGATCTGGATCTAACACTGAATAACCAGAGTCTCCCACAATAACTGGAATGTCGTGCAAAAGTGTTTTCATTTCCATGATTCCATTAAAATCAATGTTTCATGGAATATCGATTCAGGAACGACTGTTTCATTGATTTCAAGTATTTCCCTTTTTTAAATAGCATAACAAAATATTATTTTATATTTTAAATTGGGGTTCCAGCCCATAAAACTTACAAAAACAGGATTTCTAAAAATGAGAATACTGTAGAGAAATGTGCATGAAGCTGAACTAGTCATCTCCTAAACTCGAGCAGAGGTTCCCGGATGTCATTCATTCAGCTTCAGTTTGGTTCAAAATGACTCCAGACTCCACAACCAATCAGAAGGCTGCCATCACTGATCCCCTCCCCCTCCATAGTCTGGGAAGACACAAACGTTCGCAGCTCAGGCGGCCGTTCAGAGTCCAAGCGGATCAACGAACGTCTGATGGAGGGAAAGGCAGCTCCAGGCCTCGAGGGCCGCATTCCCGCATGTTCTCCAACATACCTGCTCTGGCATGTTCTAATTGGCTGGACACACCTGAACCAGGTAGTCAGTCATGAGTAGGGCTTGGAGATCTGGAAATCATGCAGACACTGCGGCCCTCGAGGCCTGGAGTTTCCCACCCCTGATCGGATGGAAGGACAAATCCTGACAGGAACAGGAAGTTCCCAAAGACTTCTACAGAAAACAGCTGTTATCAGTCATTCTATTGGTCAGAAAAACATTCTGATCTGATATATTTTTCAATATCTTCTTGATAATTGATTTTTCATGATATTTTTTCTGTTGCTCAAGTTATAACCTGACCAATCAGATGCCTCAATAAAAGTAGGTGGAGCCTGCTGGCCCCCACGTCCAACAGATTTTGTGCAGCCCGCTTTCAAGTGGAAGGGGTGTGGCCTTCCAAAAAGCTCACTCCTGATTGGTGAGAGTGGTTGCCATAGAAACGATGACTCGGCTCAATCATTGACAATGTCTGGGTCCAACATGGCGGCGTCTCTATCACCAGAAATGGCGACTGAATTGATTTGATTTGGTTGGAACCCAGAAGTAAATAGTTTTCTGTGGATTGAGGTCAGACCCAGTCCAGTTCTTAGATGTTCCTGATTAGATCTGACCGACCCAAAGGGTTCTGAACAGTCCCTCAGTTACAGTAAATGTCAGAATAGGGTCTCCAACTGGCGGCCCACGGGCCATTTGTGGCCCCCGCCTCAATATGAAAGATCAATGTCCACTAAACAATATCTTCTGCATGTCCACACTTCTTTGATGACAGCTTTGTATTTTCTTTGTGATGTTTCAGCCTTATGTTTCAAACTTTGCATTTGCTATTGTCGTTGGATCTGGTGGTGAGACAAGTCCTTAGCAACAGTTGCTAACATCGTTAGCTGCTGTCATTTCAGTGTCGTCAGAGAAGTCCTTAGCAACAGTTGCTAGCGTCGTTAGCTGCTGTCGATTCACAGTGTCGTCAGAAGATATTGCTAAGTAGTTCATAGACATCACCAAATGTTCAATAAACTTGTTTTGTAGACACAGACTATAGACCAAAGACATAGACAGTGGACACAAAATTGGCCCAAATGGAACCCCGTACGGCCCCGCCTCAGCCAGACTCCGCCTTCAGTGGTTCCAAGGTAAACTGAGAACCTGCTTTAGAACATGAGACAGAACCCTAAAAAGTTCAGTGGTTCTTTCTACCATGACAGCAAAGAAAACATGACCTGGTACTCCAGCATCAGACTCCTCCTCCACATCTTATTCATGAGAGGATGAGAGCAATCTCAAGTCTGATCAGATGCGATCACATCAGCATCCAGACGGTTACGTAAAAACGCCGTTCCCGGCACTCTGGGATTTGCTTCTTCACTTTCTTCCCTCCATCCCTCCCATAGACGTTCCTTCACTTCCAGCTCCAAACCTTCTCCCAGGCGGCTGCATTAAGTGAAGAGAAGCAGGAAGCTGATGAAACTTTTAACAGAGCAGTGATTTGAAGAGCGACCTGAGGTTCATCCAGCTCACAGAGCCAGAGTGCATCCCTCCGTATCCCAGACATAATCCGAGGTAAGACGATACGGTGGGAGGGAGGGGGGGCAGCTTTGGTTCCAGCTTCCGTTTCTGCTTCAGTGATCAGACATGTCAGGATGAAGGCCGGAGCGGAGCGACAGGAAGTGATTAGAAAGCCCCGGGAGCTGCATTTATTCATTTGCTCCTCAGTCTCCTGAGGAGCAGAAACGGGATTCTCCTGCCTCCTCGACAGGAGAGGACTCCAGAGCGGACAGCGGGAGCGAGGAGCTGCTTGTTTTTACCATAAAAAAAAAAAATCCTGGAAATCAATGCAGGGTTATTCGACAGCGAAGGGGCAGAAGCAGCAGGCGCTCCTTACCTTGGCACAAATTACACATGAAGCAAGAAGAGAGAGGAAGAAGACATTAAAACAAAACTATCACGTACCGACTAATTACCCAAGATGCATCACTGCGAGGGGAAAGCAAGCACGAGCATGGATTCACATGAAGAAAGAGTGGTTTAGACGTTTGCTGAGGAAGCCAAAGCTCTGGTGCTCCATGACGGCAGCGAGGACGGCTGGGCGCTGATGGCGTCGGCCTTTGAACGGGCGGGAAATCGGACGAATTTATCTGAAGCAAACCGGTTTATACGGGAAGAAAACGAAAAATACTGAACACCATCAGTTGTTTGGGGCATTTTCAGGAGTTTTTCAGCTACATGATGGTAGTAGATTCTACGGGAATGTTAACAGTTGAAAAGTTACAGCAAATCAAAGAACAGGAACACTGGAGTTAAAGGGTTAACTGAAGGATAGCTCTGAAGCTACGATCACATCGCCATCGGAAACGTTTAAGCGACTATTTCCAATGAAATGCCTATGGAAATGTGTTCAAAACTCACGTTCGTCCATCACTACACATTTTTAAGACACTATCTGGGCTCTACTTAAAAACGTTCATTGAAGATGTTGAAATCTGAAGTATTTGTGCTGAAATTCCCTTCTCTAAACTTCAGAATCCACTAGAATTGTGTTAATTGTGTAATTTAAAGAACGTGTGTTAGTTTGCTGACATTTCCTCGGTGTTAAAGGAGCTTCATGAAAGTTCAGTAAATGGTAGAAACGGTTTAGTCGAGTCAGCATTCTTCCCCATAACTTCTCCCTAGCCTTAAGGTTTAGCCCTCAAAATGGACAATTACTGCCTTGTTGATGTTAATAACCCTCGATGACATCATCAATAGTCGCCAGTCATCTACGATAGCTTGGAAATACTTAAGTTTTTTAACTCTAAAACGTCACGACTTACATTTAAATGTAACTTCTGTGCGTTAGAGCACACCCGTGGCACAGAGCGACGCGCCCTGAAGTCTTTTATCCTTAAAAAAATTAATTTGGTGACCACTAAAGCCCCAAATGCCCCTAAAAACGGAGGCTAAAGGTAGAACTCTGACTTTTTTCTTTTTTATATTTAAGTGAGTTGGTACCATTGACTGTATATGAGAACTGGACTGGGTAACTCCTCCCACATTCCAAACAGTAAAGTACCTGTTGGTTCCAAGAAGCCTAAATGACATAGATTTTGACATGGTTCCAACATGGCGGCCTCCATATCGCCAAAACCAGGGCTGCCCATTCCTGGTCCTGCAGATCTACCTCGCTCTACTCCGTATCCGTTGGCTTTAAATTTGTTTCTTCTTTTTGTGAAGTTGGGACAATTAACGACCTAAACTGGAAATCATGTGAGCGAATGTAAAGTGAATCCGGTCAATCTTTCAAATTCAAACGTATGTTATTTTCACTGTGTTGTAAACGTGACGTCATTGTGATAACCGACCCCGGTCTCCACTACTGTTACACAATGTGTTACACAATCACATGTCCACATTTAAGCCTATAGAAACAAAGGGCTGGGCGATATGAAATGTTTTACATCACGATATCGTTTGTTTTATATTGTGTGATAACGACATATATCACGATATAAATCTAATTACCATTCGTCAAATTTGAAGGGCTCATAAGGTGCAACCATCAGCAGGTTATTTAGATTTAAATATTTATTTCCAATCACACTGAACGTAGCAGATGCACTGAAGGAACATGATGCCACTTTTTCTCAGGTGACTAAGTAAAGGCAAATATGTGACAAAACATCTGAAAGTTAAAGTAAAAGGTTTCAACTTTCCAAAGAGAACATAAATAAAACAGAACACCAAACTGCTTGATCATTTCTTTTAAAAACAAGCATTAATTCCATAAATAAATTCTAATGTTTTCAAGTTTTACAGAACAAACATAAAATTGACATTATTATCAACGTCCTGTGAACTAGCTCGGACAGGAGTCTCCAACCTGCAGCTCCAGATCCACATGTGGATCTTTGATCTCTCCACGGTGGATCTTTGATCTCTCCACGGTGGATCTTTGATCTCTCCATGGTGGATCCTCAGACAAACAGAAGATAAGTCATGGAGACAGCTAACCAGCATGTCGACCGTCTGAGTCAGCAGCTCCTCTAACCAAAACTATCTAAAGAAAACAAATAAACAAAGTCCACAAACTAAGACTACCAAACTCCAAACTAAAATAACAAAACCCAGCAGTGAAAGACTGCGGAGGACAAAGAGGGGAAAAAGTATGGATCACTTCAATTGTATTTATTTAATTTAGATTAGTAAATTTCTACATAGATGACTGGGGCTGTAATTAAATGTTTGAGTCTGCAGCTTTAAGGGGGCGGGACATTTCAGCATGACATCTGACAGGTCAGTTTTCAGTGCAACACCAGTTCTACAAGATGCTGCTATTAAATTCTGCTATTATTTAGAAAATACTGTTTTAATTTATGTCATTTATCTGCTACGTCTTAAAAACCAAACCGTGAAAACACTGTCCGACGTTAAACCGGTCTGTGATTACAAACAGCTGAAGCTCGTTAGCATTGCCTTCATAATTAGCACCATAGGATACCAAGAGGGCCGTCTCCAAATCATCACATTTTATTAATCTGTTTTTATTAGTCTGTTGCTGCTTTAGGTCAGTCAGAAAAAGTGTTTTCTGTTAGCAGTTCTGTCTGCGACTGATGCCAACGATGTTTTCGTACATCATTTTGTTAGCAGACTTATCAAACGGTCTCAAAGCCAAAACTTTGCGTCTTGTCTTGTTATTAAGGGGCCGGGCCAGATGTGGAGGAGGGCCAGATCCGGCCCGCGGGCCATAGTTTGAGTGAAGCTGCTTATCCTCCAGTTCCGACACATTTCAGTTCAAAATCGCTGCATGTTCTGCTGTTTTATCCTCCAAACTACAGGTCAGGTGACCGCGGGCGTCCTGCGCGTTTACCTCACGTGTCAGAGAGGAAACCAGAAGGAAGAGCTCAAACATAACTAAGGCATTTACTCACCATGTGGTGACTGACCCTCTAACTGTCCTCGCCAAGGAGGAGAAAACACTCGCAACCAGAAAGGGTTTTTTGGATCCTTCAAAATAAAAGTCTATTGTGGTAGACTCATTTCCTATCAAGAAAAAGTTTGACAAATATCGTTATTGTTTAATCGCCCAGCCCTAAGAAGACAAATGGATTAATAAAAGCTCCACGTTTACCCATTGGATGAAGACGATTCCCGCAGAAAAAGAAGTGTTATGAATACGATCCAAAATCAGGATGAATGAGGGTTTGTCGACTAGCACTTCCTGTATAAATGGCGGACTATCGTGTGAACCGACGTGAGTTCAGAGTCTCGCAGAACCTGTGGCTCCAGCAGCACCGCAGCCATCCGGAGCCAATCAGAGTGAAGCTACTGAAGCTAGACTGACCGGACGCAGTCCAGTTCTCAGATACAGTCAATGGTTGGGTCTGACTTGATCTAGTCCCAGGTCCTGAACTGATCTGGTCTTTGAACTCTCTTCCTTCTTAAACGTTAGCGTGGAGCATGGGTTCACCCTGGAGGACTGGACATCCTCTGATCTTCACGGATCCACCACGACTCCAGAAGTGAGA
Organism: Oryzias melastigma; assembly: GCF_002922805.2. Taxonomy (NCBI): domain Eukaryota; kingdom Metazoa; phylum Chordata; class Actinopteri; order Beloniformes; family Adrianichthyidae; genus Oryzias; species Oryzias melastigma. The sequence goes on from NC_050520.1 coordinate 1,223,673, forward strand.
GACGCTGGTCCTTCTTAGAGTTTAATTGGACGCCCCCAGGAACTGAACCCATGAGGTATCAGGGGGACGCTGAGAGTCGCGACGACGTTAAAGAGTCCTCCAGACCTGAGGGTACTTATTCATACTTATTCAGACTCATCTGTACTCGTGTGTCTGCTGGTCATTGTGCTGTAGGACATCCGTCTCTATGGAGATCTGCTCTCCTGAAGATCAATAATAGAAGAACGTTAATCTTTCTACTTCTGTGTTTGGACCAAGTTTTTCCAACTAAAATCAATTTTAGTTTTCATAGTTTGCCTTTATAATACAATTCCTTCATAAACAAGCATTAGTAATGTGTTATAAGCCTCTCTAAGACATTCACTCGTACTTTACTCAGGAATCTTATTAGAAACCTTTGACTCTGGTTTGGGGAGTTCATGCGGACAGGCTCAGCTCTAAACCAATCAGTGTTCATCGTGCACCGCGAGGCAGCGCATGCACCGGTCCAGCGCCCCATGCAGCATTCACCAACAGCAGCCCCATCCTGGGGGGTGGGGGGGACTTTCCAATGTCATTGTCCGACAGAGAACAGAGGAAGAGGAGTGAGGGAACGTCTGGACGTGGAAACGGTTCTGCTGGTGAGGAAGAGGAGATGATGAGGAGATGGGAGGACGAACCGCAGAGGAAAGAGGACGGTGGGCGTGTCTGCAGAGGCCATGCAGTGTCTGCAGGTGAGCCGTGAAGATCAGAACAAACGGAAACGTCTCAAGAAAGAACAGACCAACCGACAGGAAAAACGAGAACATGTTGGTCTGGAAGCTTTAGGGCTAATTCTTACAGACCAGAACCCACCGAGAGTCCTGCTTAATTGTTTAAAAATGTATCATATTTATGCTTTTTTGACAGTAGATTATTTATTTTAGGGCTGTTAAAGTTGGTGCGTTAACGGACTCAATTAATAAATCGTAATTAATGTGTTAAGGCGAGGGAAGTTGATTTATATTAGCACATTTCATGTACGGAGACAATTCAATGATTAATACTTATCTTAATACATGATAATATCTATTAACGCCCTCAGCCGTCCTGCCCTACAGCGTAATAAAAATCAGTCTAAATAAACTGAAACTTTTTTCACACTGAGATTTTATTAAATCAAAGAGATTATTTGTATTTTTTGGATAAATCGATCTGTCATTTTAATAAACAGAACGAAAGTCAATCTGACGGCTGTAATGCAGCAGCAGCGCATCTACAATGGGGCGGAGCCTAATGGAGCGGCCTGTTTTTGCGTGATTTTATGCTTAGTGTGAGAATACGACATGGAAAAATGACAAATAAAGGTCGTGTGTCACATAGGAGAGGTTCTGCTGATTAAAATTATTCCAAATAAGCAGCAGGTCGTCTTTCAAATTAAAAATACAGAAATAAATTCAAAAGTAAACTAAAGGAGTTTTAGACTCTTAAAGGGTTAAAAACGAACGTTTCAAAATGAACCATTTTGCGTGTCATTTCATATTGTGATTATTTGCAGATAATAAGTGGCTGGTAAATAGTGTAACAAAAAAAATGTTTTGCAATTAATTTTTTTCCAGATTTGGGATTAATTAGTTAATTTTTTTAAATCAATCCTAAACCCTAATTTATTTTTACATTTAGTTTTTAAATATTAGAAGAATTAAATGACAACAGTGTCTATATGTTTCTATATGTAAGAGTTGTAACTTATTTTAATTTTGATAGCAGCACACTAGCTCCTTTCAAAATAAAACTCACTCTGTGTCATACAGTTCCTGCTGCTGCAGCTTTTCTTATTTAAAAAATGTAAGACAGTCAAACTTTATGTTTTTTATCATTAGGATATTGGTGTGGTTTTTACCTTTCCATCCTAAAAACTAAACATTTTAGTAGAATCTATTTATTAAACATGAAAGACTCAAATACTTTAGAAGAACCTGAGATTTTAACTGAAAACTAAATCATTTTAAAACACATTTATTCAAAACTTTAACCACTTTAGTGTAATTTACCAACATAAACTTTACCAAATAAAAGTCAAATTTAAAGAACATTTCTACAGAATTTCTGTCAGTAAATGAAGCTTTTTTTCTTAAATGTTTGAAATACTAAAAATCTAATCAAAAATGACAAAACTTAACTAACTAATCTCTTATTTATTTAATCATGAGCTTTTATTTTAAAGCTAAAGAGCCTCAATAAAGGGATAACAGAACCACGGGTGTCAGTGGAACATAAAAACACTGACGTGACTCCAAACGTAAGAAGAAACAGGATGGATGAACGTCTGTCACATAAAAACACTGCTGCGGGAGGGGATGATGGGAAATGCGGTCATGCTCTGAACTCCCATGCTCAGGGAGGGGGAGGAGCAAGTCTCCAGGTGAGGACAGAGGGGAGGGGTCACCGTGCTACCTTGTTCCACCAGCCCCGCGGTAGCGCCGGCGGCTGCAGCCGCGGCGGCCGCCGTCACAGAAGCTGGAGCGGCGGTCTGCCTGCTGCCAACTGTGAAACGACACGCGGCCACACATGGAGAGAAAGTTACGAAGCGGCGAGGGGGCGGAGCAGGAGGACAGAGGCGGGGTCAGTGAATCCATCGATGAGAGAGCGGAGACAGACGGGACTCAGAGAGAGCGACTCGATGTTTCAGACACGAATCGACGGATCAGACAGAAGAATCCTGAAAACCTTGGAGCCTCTACAGAGCGGAGCGTGTGCTGCTCTATGATGAAGGTGGAGATGATGCAGCTGATCTTAGCGTCTGAGAACACCTTAATGAGTCTTATATAGATGGAAGATGGAAGGGATAATGCTCGATGAAGAGTGCGTTATCAGAGCCATCCTCCGATAAGGTTCAGGCTTCAGTTCATTCCGATAATGCGCACTTTAAAAAGCATTATCCTGCTTATACCATGGTCACTTACAAGAGAAATAATTATTCAATCAATTATTTGTACTTTAATCGCCTTATTTTTTCACTTTAAGTCACAAAAAGACGACTAGTTGATACATGGTGTGACGCGTTGTCATGGTAACGGCACAGACCTCGACTGCAGTGATGAGGCACAGCCATTTATGTTCATATACATAAATGTCATGATCGGTTAAAGCATCAGTTCAGAGAGAAAGTTCACATCTTACCGCTCGTTTATTATTTCGATGATAAAGCAAAAGTTTGTTTCAAAATAACGTCTAAATAGTTCATAGTTCAGAAGCTGAGGCTTCATGTATTGTCATTCATTTAATGATAAATATTCAACCATTGATCCAGAAAGTGGGACTTTAGTCCAGAGAGTTTTAGGTGTAAACTCGGAGCAGAAGTCTTCCTGCTGGACTCACGAGGACTTTGCTGCAGCTCACGGTCCCAGAAGGACCAGGTCCAGGTTTGTAGACCTGGAGGTTCCTGTGGTCCACAGACCAGCAAACGTACCTGAACTCCCATAATGCCTCAGTAGAGCCAAATTCTGAGGAGTTCAGTGTTTGATCTTCATCATCATTTTCAGAGATACTGAATTTGTGATCCTGATCCTCCGAATGATCTTCAACATGTAAGAAAACATCAAACATTCCGTCTGTAAAGAATCTGCTTGAGTTTTCCTTCTGAGGATGATAATCTGATGATAATCTGATGATAATCTGATGATAATCTGATGATAATCTGATGATAATCAGACCGACTCTCCTGTGTGAGCCGCTCTCACCAACGAGCCTCAGAAACACCTTCAGCTTCACTGACCACAACCTCCACAGGTTTGGACCAGCTGATCCCGTCTGGTTAAAGGTGAGAACTTTTCCCCCCACAGGAAGGAGACGTTGAGGAGATGCAGTCTGGGTTCAGGTTTCTTCCCCCAGAAATGCAGACAGAGACGAGAACAGAAGAGCCTCAAAAGCTGCTCGTTCACATTCAGTGTTTCCCACATTTCCTCAGCGTGGAGCAGAAGATGATGCAAAATCTAAACACCTGTCGTTTTCTGGGACATAGTTTCTGCAGAGCGGCAGAAGTTCATTAGAAATTCCCCTCTGACTACTGGGCGGGACTGTTGGCATGGAGCAACCCCGTCCCCCTAATTACGTGCTCTCCCACTAGCTTACAGACCCTCACATCCCAACCTAACAGTAGCGGTGACTCGATAATCTCAACATCCGTTCAGTCCTGATCCAGATTCCAGTTCAGACGAGGAAAGAAACACGTTCATGGATCTATTAGTCTGCCTCAGAATGGGGCGGAGCTAAAAGCTGGTAGCCCCACCCATCGTATTACAAACACGATATTTTCAAGCGGCATTTTTTTATTCACAATGATTTAAAAAAATAAATACTCAAATATATGGAGCTAAATTGAGGCCCAAATAAAACAAATTGAAAAAAATATAGACAAAATGTGGACATCCCTGAGGTTTCTCTTGTTTTTCTTAAAATTGTTTTTTTTAGGAGTGTTTTCCTCACTGAGAAGGACGGTCTACGGGTAGGGATGACAGGTTAACTTAGTTTAGTTTAGCAACCAGCTACTGCTCAGATTTTATGACCGACTTCATGTCTGTACGGTTACCGGTCAGCCCACTGAGAACATTGGATTATGATACTGAGCTACAGAAATAAAACTGAATATGAATAACTGGTCTTTGACCAAAACATTATAAAGTGTCTGAAACTTTTGGCCATTCAAAAACAAACTTAATTATTTTCAGCTTCAAATGTTCTGTTTTTTTTAGGTTTCAAAACTCAAAAGGTCAATTTCAAAACTTTTTTTTTCTATTTTCTATTTTAAAACTTTCAGATTCGAAAAAAATCGGGTTAAAGTAAAAAAAAAAAAAAAGATTTGAAACAAAAAAAAAACAGGAGTGAAACTTAAATTTTGAGCTTTGAAACCTATAAACCAGAACATTTGAAGCAGAAATAAATAAATTGTTTTGGACATTTTAATTATTTTTGCCCAAACACCACTAATTATTCAATTTGTTTTTATTTGGGGTTCAAATAACATTGGCTTCAATTTAGCTCCATAGAATGCACTTGTGGGATTAATTACCTTCATCTATGTCCTTCATAACCACAAAAGTGTCACAAGAACACGTTAAAAACACCAAAACACAGTTTTCATCGGAGTGTTTCCTTACGTTGATCCTGATTCCTCATAAATGGAAGTTTTCTTGGTTTTAAAACTGATTTCTAAAAATTTTTTGCAGAATCTGCAGCTCAAATAAATGAAATGTAGAAATGCAAACACGTTTGAATACATTTTAAAGTATTTACAGTCTAACAGGTTATTGCATGTTTTAGCTGTAAGAAGCAGCAAGAACAGGACTGGATTTGACCCCCATGAGGACCAGAGTCTGATCGGAATGTCTCCCAGGAAAAGCAGGTTAGTATTTTAATCTGCAAACTTTTGTTAAACTCGTAACCTGTGACCCATTTTCCTGCAGCTTCCTCATCAGAGGATTCTGTGCTGTTGCCACGGTAACAAACCTGCTAACATCTTTGAGAGACGTTGAAGGGAAACACTGAAAATGTGTCGAGATGAAATGAAAATGAGATTCTGGATAAAGATGTTGATGATTTTTGGATTAAAAAGCAGCGTTTCAGCAGAGGAAAATGCTCCGTCACTTCCTGCGTTCCCTAATGGAGGAATAATGGAGACGTCATCGTGAAAAGCAGCCTCTGCTCTGCTGAAAGGCTCCATTAGGAGGTTCGGGTGAAGTTTTATTCCTCCAGCGTGACGGCACGTGTCAAAGGAACACCAGGACACTCTCTCAGACTGGAGGAAGCATGTTTTCTCCGCTGAAAAGGCTCCGCGTTTCTACTTGACCTTTCAGAGTAAGAGCGCTCCAAACACTTACCTGAGAAATTTCGAGAAACCAGCATGGTGGTGAGGATGGCCCCCTGGGAAGAAGGGAGACTTTTTGAACCAAAATCATTTTTGACATTTCTGTTTGCACAATATGTGCAATTTTCTACTCAAATCAAGCAAATACAAGCTTGTAAGTGTGCAGCTCCACCGTGAGAGCGATAATTGGTCCTTTAAAGCTTCTGACTCACAGCAGGTCGCAGCAAAATCAGAGAGGACTGTTCGAAATGACCCGTCTGACTGACAGATGCAGACAAAAAGCAGAAAAACAGGAGCTGACGCCAAAGAAGTTACACGAGTTCTAACTTTAAATTTGCAAACATTTTCAGAATAAAAGCAAAGCTGTGGATGCTCGCGCTAAAGTGTCATTTCAGTGAAAATGTTCCTCATTGTGTTCTGAGTCGGTGTGAACGGTGAAACCGCAGCCGGTCTTTGAGGCAGCAGAACGGCGCTGCGTTCATCAGCTTCCTGTCGTTCCTGCCGGAGGGTACGGGCTCAAACCAGGATCAGATTCAATGAATAATAAAAATCTGAATGAAATGTTTTTAAAAAATACTATAAAAAGACAATAAAACTAAAATAGTTTCCAAATGAAGTATTAAGTTTGTGAGTTAAAGCTGCTGTTTTGTATTTTTGTTTGTTCGTTTCTGTTCCGCTTCTCTTTCAGTCTCAGTTTTTAAATCAGGCTTTTGGAGTTGATACCGATTGTACGTACATTCACACATCTGCGATACAGATCAAGCAGATCTAGCTGAGTCGTCTGACTTACACATCTGCAATGAGGATTGTACAGTCCTGATCTGTAACTTTTCTCTGTTTTTAATTTTTGTCAATATTAAAGAAAAAATTTTCATTATTGCAAATATTTTAAGAGATACTTTTTATTTTCTCAAGAAAGACTCTAACCGGTAAGTGCTGTACAATGCTATGTACTGTATTTAAAACATATTTAACTACAGATCAGGCAGCCTAAATGGATCAGGTAACCAGTACGGATCCGGTAGTCACTACAGATCAGGTAGCTAATATAGATCCAGCAGTTGATGTGAATCCGGTATTCAATATGGATTCATCAGGTTGTATGGATCAGCAACAATAAAAAATTAACAATCTTCTTGAGAGGAAATCATGATCAATCATGATCCGGTAGCCAAATTAAAATGAGGATTTGAAAAATAAAAGTCTGATGTGAAGCGGAGAGAAAAAAAACTAAGTTCAAAACAAAAGACAACAGCAGCTATTACTAATAAAAGTTTAATTGAAATTTGGTAACAGTTTAAGGTTTATACAGTTTTCATTAAAGTTATTTTTTTAATTAAATGTTATACTTATATTATTTAAGTGGAAAACTGTTTTAAAAATGTATTTTTCTCAATTTACTATCTGTTTTTTGTTCACTTTGGCCCCGTAGGGATGAGGACTGCGCTCACTACTGAAGGAATTTCATCCAGAAAAGCAGAAAGCAGCTCGTCATGACTCCTACGTTCAGATCACATTATAGACATAGAGACTATAGAGCCGCTCTTCACCAGCGACAGACGTCTGAGCATCACTCAGGAATCCCAGAGAAACTGTGACTGACTGAGAACAGGAGGTGAAGAAATCAAACGGACCTTGAGTTTCCTCCTGGCGTTGAACTTCTTCAGACACTCCACGGTCTCCTGCCTGTGCATCATGGAAGCCACGGTGGAGCGTTGCTGAGGAGGTGAAGAGGAGCAGGTCAGAGGCGGGACAAACGGGAGTCATGCCGTCGGTCGTCTCGGGGTGGAGACACTTACGCAGACCCAAGGATGCTTCAGCGCCTCCTGAGCCGTGATCCTCTTCGCCGGATTGATGGTCAGCATCTGGTTGATCAGGTTTTTGGCCTCTGGGGTGACGGTGTCCCACTCAGGGGAGGGGAACTGAAGAGCAGAGCGTCCAACATGAAAACCACCAAACGTCTTCTTTCAGAGAAACTGAAGATGGATCCTCATCCTGGATTTTCCATATTCTCTTCATATGTTTGATTTCTACTCTCAACACTAAACGCTCTTATATTTATAAAAATATTAGAAAATGTGGATCAAAGCAGCTTTTAACGTTTTCACTTTCAGTTGACCCTAAAAACTTTAAAAGACTTAAGAAACTGATTCTGGTTGACCTTTAATAAACTTTATTGTTTTATTTTGAAATAATTTTGCATTTTGACCATTATTAAGGAGTTCAAAAACCTCTTTTTATTGACAGGAAATTCCATCTCCTCTAGGAGCCCGTCTGGTTTTAGTTTGGATCAGAACCTGGTTCAGGTTTGTTTTATTATTAGTTTGTGTTTATTTCTGTTTCACTGCACTTTGGCCTATATTTCTATCAACCACCGGGGGCAGTGTGGAGTCTATAAAAGTGTTCAGGTGGTTTCTGGGTGAGGGGAGGTCACATGGTTATTTTAAACCTTAGTTTGGTTTAAATACTTAAAATCTTTATGTACAAATATTCAGTCTGGATTTTGTTGTTAATTTCATCAATAAATAGGAACACAAACCCAACAGGGTGACGTTCTTCTCCGATCGCCTCCACCTTCATCCAGACGGAGACTAAAAGCAGAAGGAGGATGGTCACTTCCTCCACCAACAGTTTCTGCAGATTTTTGCTTTAATTTTCATTTTCTTTGATTATTTCTGATCAAATTTAACAGCTGAAGTTGAATTTTGTTGCTCAGTAGTTTTGGTCATGAAATATCCTCAGTTTTTATAGTTTAACTTTGTTCTGCAGCTTAACAGAAAATGTTTGGAATTCTATGAATGCAAAATATTTGTTTCATTTATTTTAATAAGCAAATTTGTTTAACAGAAATAATTTGCGTTTTGATTTAAATTTTCATAGATTTTTATTGTTATTTAGGTTTTATTGCTGAGATAAACATCAGTTTTGGGGATTTGTTTTGCAAATAAATGTATTTTAATTAAGATAAAGGGATAATTTCTAAAGGAAAATAAAAAAATAATTGATTTAAATCAGGAGAATTTATGCTGAGAATGTCACAACATTCAGGTCAATTAATAGATCAATAAAACCAGATTTAAAACAGAAGAAAATAAAAGAAAAAAAAAGTTTTTTTTCCAATTTTGTCATATTTTTTAAAAGTTTTAACTGGTTAACTATTTAACGTTTAAATTATCATTGTATTCATATGTTTGACATTTCATAATAAATTAATGGAGTTACTTGTAAGAACAAAAAATTAATTAAACACCGGCTAAAAAGTGTCAGTGTGAGATGTCTGCTCAAAATAAAAGATCTTTTCAATGAGATTCTCAGGAAAAAAAAAATCACAAATTGTACTGGTTTAAATCATCATATTATCCATAATTGTGACATTTCATAATAAATTAAAGGAGTATCTTGTTGGAAAACCATAAAATAAAAGTTAAACTTCACCTAAAAAAAGTGAGTGTGAGATGTCTGCTCAAAATAAAAGATCTTTTCAATGAGATTCTCAGAAAAATCATCATAAAAGAACCAAATGAGCTGCTCTTTAAGTTGCATAAGAGATAAAAGAGGCGAGCTGAGCGGGCGCAGCCCCCCAGTGATGTGTCCAACCCCCCCCCCCCGGTCAGGTGTCATGTTCAGGCATAAACACTGAGGTATGAGTCCATGTGCCCACCAGCGCTGCCAAGACAGCAAGTCAGGCTCTTTATTTGGCATGAAGACTTCCTCGCTGCACCCAGAAATATGAATGAGGCGACCGAGTTACGTAACAGCCGCGAAAAGGGATTCAGGGGGGGGTAACTCACATCATAAGCCCCGGCCTTGATCTGCTGGTACAGCTTGTGCTGGTCCTCGTCCCAGAAGGGGGGGTACCCCACCAGCAGGATGTAGAGGATCACCCCTGGAGGCACAGACGGGTCACCGTTAGGAAGCATCACCTCCATGTGTCTGTCTGTTTGAGGGGGGGTCTGCAGCACTCACCGCAGGCCCAGATGTCCACGGGTTTGCCATACGCCTCCTTCCTCAGAACCTCGGGGGACAGGTACCCCGGCGTCCCGGCAAACCCTGCAGCAGAACGACAGCAGCAGTGAGTGACGGCCCACTTCCTGTCTGCAGAACCACATGATGAAGGCTGATCCTCTCCTAGATCAGAGGTCCACAAACTTCTTCTAGTGAGGGCCACATCACTGTCTTCTTCTCTGATGGGGGGCGGGGTCGGTTTGTAGGTTAACAGAAAGAGTGTAACAATCACAGCCTAAACATAAAGATTTACGTTTTCCAGATAGTCACATAACCGAATTTAAAATAATTCATTTCTGTAATCTTCATAGAAAAATAATACTAAAACCTTTTAAAAACTAGATATATAGCATTACCTGTGATAATGCTAGTGTGAATGCTGTGAGCCGAATGTGGCCGCTGAAGATGCTAGTGCTGATAGCTGAGGACGCTGAAGCTAATAGCTAGCTAAAATATTAGAGAAATGCCAAATTAGCCCCAAAAAAAATGAAAAAAAAAATCCTACATTAGCCAAAACAGCAATTACAAAGCTAAAATATTAGCTAAGCTCCAAATTAGCCTTATTTTAATCCTAAATTAGCCAAAACAGCTAGCATAAAGCTAAAATATTAGCTAAAAGTAAAAATAACAAAAAAAAAAGCCTAAATTAGCCAAAATGGCCTGTGGCTAACATATTAGCAAAACTCCAAAATAGCCTAGAAATCCTTAGTAACTGCAAAAACTGAAAAAGATGAAACAGGGAATTTAATTTATTGATCTGCAGCTCAGAGTCTCACGAGGAGCATGAAGACGTTGGTTTAAACCATCAACGGTTGTATGATTATAAAGGACTTCATTTCAACAAATGCTTTTTATTGAAACATCTGGAGTTCCTTGTTCAACATGACTTTAGTGTTTTCCTGCAGCTGAACTCACCGAACCAGGCCTGCTGATCCCCCTGCACTTCGATGGCTAAACCGAAGTCAGCCAGCTTCACCGCAGCGTTCTTACATTTGCTTGCGAGGAGCAGGTTCTCCGGCTGAGGAGGAGAAGGAGGTTATTAAACATTTAGACACAGGACGTTCCACAGCAGCAGGCGGCTGCGCATGCAAACGCTCATGATGGGGAACATCTGCGCAGACGCTGCAGACACGACGAGAAGTTGAGCTCGCATCTGCGTTTGACTGGAGAGAAAACTCAGGAGGACGTTTGACACAGACGGTTTGGGCCTCTAAAGGACCGGAGAGTGAAGGCTCAGGAGTGATGTCCATCAGAGAAGCAGAAGTCCTGGTCCTCAGAGAACGTCCTCACTTCCTCTGTAGCAGCAGGAGGAGCTGGATCCAAACTCACAGACTGCACTTCCTCTCACTCCTGGTGGTGTGAACGCTCTGCAGGCTGCAGCTCTATGGCCCAGATCCAGCAGCTAGCCTGATTATCCTCCATCAGCGCTCTAATAATGGGCTGCAATCCCCTCAGGTTCATCCCTCAAATCCACGGCTTCTGTCAGAGCAACAGCCTGACCAGAATCCTCCGCTGAGAAGGAAACGATTCTTTGTGAAAAGATAAAAAACGATTCACACTCGTCAACAAGTTCATCAATCGGTTTGTCTCGGCCTGTGCCTGAATTTAGAAAAATGCAGAGCAGATGACACTTCTGCATGCAGGCTCACTGTGAGTGTGCGTGGGTGTGCACGAGCGCGCCACTGAGTGTCCAGGTCTATGAGTGTGCACATCTGTGAGTGTGCACGGACAGGCTGCGTGTTTTCTCCATCTGCATTTCCCTCACTCTGCAACTTTATGTTTTCATCATAACTTTCCTGCATTTTTGACCAATCTACAGTGACAACGGTCATGGTGGCGACGCATTTTCCCGACTGTTTCCCTTCTGACTCCTTCCCAGGAATCCTGATCTCTTCATTAACTCTTTTTTCTCTGAAAGCTGCTCGTGAACGGTCATTCGCGCTGAGTGCACGGCTGGGGGGATGGGGGGCGCGCTGAGCGGGCGCGGATCGATTCATCACCTGTGGAGAGTGACCCGAGTATGAAGGG
>NC_050520.1:1235668-1236116 GCF_002922805.2 Oryzias melastigma
CCCTCACTCTGCAACTTTACATTTTCATCATAACTTTCCTGCATTTTTGACCAATCTACAGTGACAACAGTCACGGTGGCGACGCATTTTCCCGACTGTTTCCCTTCTGACTCCTTCCCAGGAATCCTGATCTCTTCATCAACTCTTTTTTCTCTGAAAGCTGCTTGTGAACGGTCATTCGCGCTGAGTGCATGGCTGGGGGGATGGGGGGTGCGCCGAGCGGGCGCGGATCGATTCATCACCTGTGGAGAATGACCCGAGTATGAAGGGATGTGTGATCATTTCAGTATAATATATAAATGTTTATTTGTATTGAATATTTGATGAAAGGGGCAAAAAGGAAACCTTAGAATTCCTTTAAATCATTGAGAAAAAAAAATCGAAATCAAATCGAAGTCGTGATTTTAAAACTGTGGATCAAATCGAATCGTGCCTTGACTGAATCGCG
>NC_050520.1:1236214-1236500 GCF_002922805.2 Oryzias melastigma
CAGTTTTCTCTGGACTTCTTTGACGTCCCGCTCCTCCTTCAGTCTTCCAGCGCTGGAACCAGATGAACGGACTCCCATGAGGAGAACCAGGACATCACATCCAGGCCGAGCCGTCCTCTGCGGCGGCGGCGGCGTTGCAGCGGCGTGACAGCCTCGCGTTTGTCCTCACGTGGGCCGGCTCCGTGACTTCTCCGGGTTCTCTGATTTTTAACCTGGGCTGTCTGAAGCTGCCAAGGCCGCCGCAGACACGGGTAGGCTCTTTCTGACAGAAAACAATCGATAAGCT
>NC_050520.1:1236510-1247721 GCF_002922805.2 Oryzias melastigma
TAGACGGGAAAAGCTGGATGTGAGAGTGGTCCAGAGTGGGTGTTTGAACTGGATCTGCTTCCAGCAGCAGAATTTTCCATCCTAACGGGATCAGAAGACGCCGTGACGTTTCCGCCTCTCAGAGCGGAGGACGTTCTCCGACATGTTCGGACGTTTTCATGAGGCCTGAAAGCAGGAGGGGCTGCTCCGGAGCAGTAACGCCCTCCTCATCCTCAGAGTCCGCCTCGACGGCTCTCGTCACTCGGTGACCTATTGCTGGAAACCCTCCGCCGCGCTCGGGAGGGAAACCAGAGAGGCGTGCTAAATAAAGATGCCCACAACAGCTCTGATAAACACAACACGGCTTGGCTGGAATGCGGGACTGACATTTGCATGGAGCTCCACTTGACAAAGTGCATCATGCAGAAGACGGTGCTGCGCAGCGTGCAGCCACGCACAGGCGGCGCCCTCGCCGCCACGCAGCAGACAGACAGGAAGCAGGCTTCAGAAAAAGTTGAGAGAACAGAGATGAACATTTTTAAAGGATGGATTCATGGTTCTTCAATTTAGATCACTCTAAAATAACGTTTTGTGAATTTGTTCTTCAAGCTGCAGGATGTTTATAGATAAGCTTTAAAACTTTATTGAAACTGGTGCAGATGACAAAAAGTCACCTGGATTGAACAGAAACAGAGTCTGTGTCTTCAAAAACTTTGTGTTAAAAGTGTCTACATTCTCCCAAAAACAAACAGGACAAAGTAAAAAAGCCGCTCAGCTTCTGCAGTGACGATGACTGTGAGTGACACCAACGGGAGGTTAGCAGAAGCTCTCGGCACGTTTGTTCTGTCAGACCTTAAACTCATCCTGGTGTTTAGAATTTCTCATTGGATATCAAAGAAAATTCTTTTTGACTAACTTCAACTTTTATACCCAGATGACATCAGTTTGTAAAACCTAATAAAAACATTGAAAACGCTTTCCCAACTTTTTCTGATGTTTTGGAGCGTTCTCCCATCAGACAAACGTTTAAGGACACAGAGAAAAGCCACTCTGACCTCAGAAAAATCCTTCGAGAGCATTAATGGTCGTTCCAACATCAGACCCAATTATCTTGTTTTTTACAAACTCCTACAGAATCAGAACCATCACAAAATCTGCCACTAAAAAAACAAATCTCTGTTTTCAAACGTCGATTCATCGAAAACTCGTCCTTTAAACAGTAGTGTCAGGTTTCAAATCAATCAAAGCCTGGATGAAGATCTTCTAAAGCCTCGGTCACATGACCCTGCTCGGGTTCTGAGGGGTTTTGGGTTGTCCGGTCTGTTGAGGGTCGTAGAGGAGCGGCTGCATCTTAAGGGGAGCTCAGGTGTGTCTGTCAGTCTCCTGGAGGCTTGTACCACCTCAAGGGACATCATGAAAATGGAACGTACCATTGTGGTGGGGGGTACGTGTGAAGGGAAGTTTCCATAAGGATGATTTACAGAGAATCAATCGCAGGACTAAACATCGCGATATATCGCACTATCGATATTTTGGCACACCCCTAACATGAGCAGCACTAACAGGATCCTCGTTCAGTCTGCAGGATTTAGGGGCGGAGTTAAAAAACATGACTGCATCTGACCTACTTCCCCTTGAAGCCCCGTTTCCACCGAGCGGGTAGTTTTCACGGCGCATGCGAGGAGTAGACCGCTGGCGTGTTATTGTAGTGCAACGACAACAACGGAGGTCATCCAGCAGCTCGTCCTTTACTTTTTGTACATCGTGTCAAACAGGAATTTAATGCCGTTTGAAAGAAGATTGTGGACGGCTAAGAAGAATAATATGGAGATAGATTGGGGCCAAAATTATTTGAAATCCAAATAAAACAAAATGAAAAAAATATTGATGCTTGGCCAAAAAAAAAAAAGTAAAATGTCAGAAACTTTTTAATATTCTAAAATAAACTTAATTATTTTCAACTTCAAATGTTCTGTTTTTTAGGTTTAAAGCTCAGATGTTCCATTTCAAATCTTTTTGTTCCTTTTTGATTTTGAAAATGTCAGATTTGAAAATGAAAAAAATAGTTAAAAGTGAAAAAATGGTTTAAAATTGACATTTTGAGTTTTAAACCTACAGAACCAGAATATTTGAAGCTGAAAATAATTAACCCCGTAATACCTGTAATCTCAAATATGCCACAAAACAAATTAGCTACAAAATGACCTAAACATAGTAAATATCTTCTTTTTTCCATAGCTGGGAATAAATTCAGACGTTAAAAGGTTAAGTTTATTTTAGACAGGCATAAAATTTCTGTCTTTTTAAAAGTTTTGTTGCCCAGACACCAATATTTTTCTATTATTTTTATTTGGGTTTCAAATAATATTGGGTCCACTTTAGCTCCATAGAATACCGCTGTAAATAGGAAAACGGAAACACTAGCTTAGCGCTATACTGGTGTTTTCTAATGTCATCATCACTTTCCACCAATCAGCGGGTAGATACAGTGACTCCGCCCCCAACTACTCCATTCTATTTTCCTATGGACCTTCAAGAAATTGGGGCCCTCTAGAGGTACGGGTCGGAACTGTTTAATGGGTCCATTAAACAATAGAAACTAGGGGTGTACGAAAATATCGATACTGGGATTTATCGCAACATTTAGCCCTGTGATTGAGTCTCGATGGTTCTCACTAAGAATCGATCTTTCATTTTAATTTGAAGAGGCTGTAAAACGTTACATTCATCATCCTTTGGTGAGACGTTATTAGAGAGGATTTTTACCAATTATCGCAGTATCGCGATATCATCGATATCGTGAGCCATGTATCGTATCGTGAGGTACCCAGTGATTCCCAGCCCTAATGGAAACGCTCAAAATATCAAACCGAAAAGGTGAGGGGAAACAAGACTTTAGTTACCCTTCCGTGTTGTAGAAGTGTTCACTAGGACCTGTCACCCGCAGCATACCCATAGATAAACGTGAACATTTTCTCTCTACGGTTCACTGAGCGTCGATGATCTTGATATTCCTGTGGGTCACTCGTGAGCAGGTTTGGCCATTTCTCATCTGCAGTAGAGCTGCTACGATTAGTCGACTCATCAACGACTAGTTTAATAGTTGATTAGTCGTTACTTTATATTATAGAGTCAGAGTGTAGTAAAGATGAAAGTTATAATGGCATTCTGTGGCAGCTCTACTCTGCAGACGTCTGTATCAACATGGACTGAGGCTTTAGCAGACCTTCATCTCTGGACTGCAAACAGCAGAAGTTAAGACCTTCGCTGCTTGCCGGCCGACCTCTGGTTGATGCGTCGTCACGTTTAAACTGCAGGCGCTCTCTGAAGGAGTTTTCAGTTCACCAACAGACCTGACGAGCACTCAGGTATTCCTCAGCTTCCCACCTTCCTCAGACAAACACTTCCTCCCACCGGAGACATTGACACACGAGCAGCACAGGCCCCCCTCCCAATAAGACGGACAGACAGGTGACGGGACAGACGGGCGGTCCACATCACTCACCTTCAGGTCTCGGTGCACCACGCCCATTTGATGGCAGTGAAGCACCGCCTCCAGGATCTGCTGGATGCAATGACTGCATGCAAACACCAAGGAGGGGTGCATGTTAGTCTTAGCAGCGCTACAAACCCGTGCTCAGGCCAGGGGGAACATGGGAAAAGAGGGCGGAGTCTGAAGGGTAGAGGTGGACTCGAAAAGCTTCTTCTGTTGCTCGACATCCGGATTTGACCTTTGACTTCACCGACCGACAGATAAACCCTAATTCAGGGTCTGAAACGTCTCTGCAGACTGAAGGATGTTCTAACAGATGCTCAGAAGTTCTGATCAAAACTATTTTTAAAATTGGGTGAATCTTCTCGAAACACCAACAGAAGATGTTTCAGTTTGAATCAACATTTTGCAGATGATTAGAGTTTGTTTCTGTACTAACAAAGCGAGTTGACTCCACTATTCTCAGATTACAGGACTTCTTTTTCTCCTGGAACAGCTTTCAGAAACATCTCCGTTTTTCCTGCAGACGGAGGAGCAACAGAAGAGTCTTTCCAGTCTCTTCTGCTAACACAAACGGCCGTTTGCGCGTCATCCTGACGTCTCCATTATTAGACGAGCCAATCAAGAGAGAAACATCGCTGATAGATGATGGAGCTTTCAGCCGAGTGAGTCACCGTGTAATTTGGAGGATTTCAACGATCTTGAATGAAGTTTGAGGGCAGGTGATGAAGCAGAGAGGAGCCTCGGCTCCAGGATTCATGAGGATGAAACAGTCATGTGTAGGGCTGGGTGTCACTGACCAAACAACTCCAACAGTTAACAGGTCAAAGTACTGATTCTTTTTCAAGTTTCAACTCAAAACCAATAAACTTTAGATGTGAAACGCTATTGACATGATTTATATGGAGAACAGGAGAAACTTTATTCTAAAACTATAAATTCTTGCACTAAAACCAAACTAAAATCTATTTTTTAAACTTGAAAAAAACAAACTGCTTTAAAGTTGATCTAGATCAATATTTAAACAAAGAAAACCAGCCATAATCATGTCTGCATGACATGCATGTTGTCTGGAGCAGCAGTGGGATGGAGAGCTTCCTGCACACGGATTCGTGGGAGTTTCAGTCTGGGTGTGAAGGACGTGAGCAGCCACCGTGCAGCTGCAGAGCAGACGGCGAGCAGCCGCAGAGCAGCCGCAGAGCAGCCGCAGTGCAGCCGCAGAGCAGCCGCAGAGCAGCCGCAGAGCAGCCGCAGTGCAGCTGCACAAGAGCGCTCCTCCTCCTGAATAAATATTCTTCTAAAAACATTTTCTCGTCTCCGAATCAGGAATATTTTTGTCTTTGTGTTTCCATCAGTGGAGAACAACCACTGACACGGATATTTATAGGATTTAAGTCGGGATCTTCTTCCTCCATTATTCTAAATCTAAACTCACAAACATTTTTTCGTTTTCTCTAAAGAAGAAAATATCCTCAACACTTAAAAGATTTCAAAATTACAGAAAAGTCATTTCTGTAATGTAAATAGTGTTTATTGCTGTTGCAGATGGAATGATTAAATGCTAGAATATTCTTTTAAAAATGTATTCTTTACTGGTCATTTACTAGTATAGATCAGGGGGTCAAACTCAGTCACACAGGGGCCAAAATCCAAAACACACATTAAGTCGTGGGCCGAACAGGATAAACAACTCTAAAACTACATGTTTGAAACTCTAAAACCGTAACTTTAAAACATAATTATGAATAATAAAAAGTCAGGAATATTATTCCAGAATAAATCAACTTAAACCTTAAATAACTTTCAATATTTTACTCTCTGTAAAATATATTTTGTCAAAATTATACAAGTTAGAAATGAGCTCAAGATAACATCGGGTCATTAATAACAATAGAATAAAATGATCTGGAGGGCCGGATCCGGCCCCCGGGCCTTGACTTCGACACGTTGGATATAGATGATACAGAATCTGATGATCGCGCTTGTTTTTAATCAGAATATAACGATCGTTACATCAGCAAAGATCGTTAGTTAATAACAGTAAAGTTTTTAATAAACGAAACTGATCTGGCTTTAAATTGAACAATTTTAAACAAAATAATGAAAACATATATAAACCTCTTTGTAATGGAATTTAGAAAATCCTTCAAATGTTTTGTTTGTCCTCTTTTCTGTCATTTCTAACAATAACAAAAGCAAAGTGGCGCCTGCTGCTCCACGCCGCAGGATGAGGCCCATAAATGGCGGGTCATTGGCGTAAATGTTCTCTGAGCAGACACGTAAATGTTTTGAATGGAGCGGTTTCTGTGGTAGAACTGCGGCTCACAAACAAGGGTCGGCATCAGTGAGTCCTTCACGTCTGTGTCATCATCACTACGTAAACCCAGAGTCATCTTGGAGGCCTTTGAGCTTCCTGTGGAACTGGACGAGTGAGGAGAAACGTCGAGAAAAACCAGCTGAGAATTTTTAAATGAATGTTGGAGAAAACCTGTAGCACAACTCTATCTATCCCTTCAGCTTTCAGTGGAGTGGCGTCACTTTCTCTCTGTACGTTTGGGACGGAAGGACAGAAAGATGGCGGGAGGGTGGGACTGGCCAGACCGTAAAGTTCAGGGCCATAAATTAAAGTCCGGCTCTCCTTTCTAAAGGTCTCTGGGTGGATAAATACTGAGCAGGTCACAAAGACTCGTGACTCGTGACCACGCAGGAGCACAGCTGAAGAAAAAAGATCCATCCGATTCAGCCAAAGAAACTCCATCGTTTATTGAAACGTAAAGATTGTTGAGTTTGAGCTGCACTTCCTTCACTGATCGAGTCCGTTTATATCAGCTGTAGAGAAATGCTGCAGTTCTGTTTCTGACAGCAAAACCTTTAAAATGGATATTAACGTCAAAATAAAGGTTAGAATCCATCTATCTTTATCATTCGAATGGTAAAAACAGGATTTCAGTTGCTTTGTAAATAAAACGTTGATATGTAAGCGTGTATGAATCTTAACATGAGTGGAAACAAACATTTGGGGATTTTCTCCTCATAAATCAACAGTTCCATCAAACCATGGCGGTCTTCGTCACATGACTGCATGCTGATCTTAAATAGATCAACCTAAAGCTTCCTCACAAACAGATAAAATTCTGTCAGAAAACCTAAAGACAGCGATCAGGGGCGGGGCCAGAACTCCTCAAACTGAACAACTTTTTTCTGTTGCTGACTTATTTATTCACTATTTATTGACTCAAGTTGCTGCTTTCATCTAAACACAGTAAATTAAGTAAATAAAGGATCTCTAGTTTGGATTTTTAAAAATCTTTTTATTTTATTGTATTCATTTAGTTTTAGAGCAAAGGTAATCATATTAAAGGTTTTTTTGTTTTTTTTAAAAAAATGTCTGTCTCAATAAAAATATATTTTGTCAAAATTATACAAGTTAGAAATGAGCTCAAGATAATATCGGGTCATTAATAACAATAAAATAAAATGATCTGGAGGGCCGGATCCGGCCCCCGGGCCGTGACTTTGACACGTGATATAGACAATTATAGAAAACAGGGCAATCATAGCCAGAGGGTGGAGATGAGGGGGCGGGACTACAGAGTACATCTGTGGTGAGATCACAGTGATCTGATGACAGTGATCACAGTGATCTGATCACAGTGATCTGATGACAGTGATCACAGTGATCTGATCACAGTGATCTGATCATTTCCTGTAAATCGGTGCAGCAGGAACGTTTGGTATGAGGTCGATGTTGAATGGTTGATAGGAGCCGGCGAGGGGGGGGGGGGGGTTAGAGAGGCAGGCCAGAGTCTCCTAACATAAGAGTCAAAACAAAAAGCAAAAACAAAACCAGACGGACGTCAGACTGACGAGGTCAGACAGGAGGGAGGGGCTAAGGAGGGGAGGAACAAATGAAGGTAAAGGAGGCGAGCAGAGGTTGTGAGGGGGCGGAGTTAGGAGGGATGCAGGTCTTCTCTGTTTAGATACTAACCTTCAGGTCCCTGTGCACTATGTCATGTTGGTGAATGTGATGGACACTTTCTAGAATCTGATGGATACAGTGACTGTGAAGACAAAACAGAGAGAGGAGGAGGGATGTGGGAGAGGAGGAGCGTGGAAGGAGGAGCACGGGGATGAAGAGGGAGGAGGTGTGGAGGAGAGGGATCGACAGGTATCTGACAGAAACGGCCAGAACATCAGAGGGGAGGGGGAACAGAAACGTTTCTGTTATTTTAGACACGATGAGAGCGGCAAACCTGCCAGACACAAGTCACACAGGCGCTGACGGGATGACAGACGCTGGAGGAGAAGATGAGCACCTTCGGCGGGAAAAGACGGATAATAACACAGGACAGAGGCGTGGAGAGCAGCAGTGAATCACGGGGCTGATGTTAGGTTGCTCTTCCGGCACTAAAAAGGGAAGCATCGCTAAAAAGAAACCACTCCACCATGTTCCCCTGCACTTCACTGTGTGCATGTGGGCTCATGCGCCAACATGTGAGTAATAGAAGGATCCACGCTGCGTCTGCCGAGTGGGAGGACAGAAACCTGACCTGTGGATCCCCACAAACTCACATCCCACGGCACGCCGCCTGATCATCATCCTGATCATACCCACAGGAGTCCAACTCCACCAACATCTTCATTCGCAGCGGTTCTGGACTCGAGGACCAGATTCTTTTCACACATGCCCCAAACTCAGCCAGAGCTGCACACGCCTAGAATGTAATAAAATGAGCCACGCCTCCCCCAAAAATGGTGACATCACAGACGGAGAAACGACCAAAAAACGAATGGGGCCAAAACCCTGTTTACACCGCGGTTACTTACAAAGAAAACCTTTTTATGTCTAAAACAAGTTTTCTTTTACAATAAATGAAGTGGAAAAATGTAAACCAAAGCATCATTTCAGAGGGAAGTTCACCTCTTCCTGCTTGAAGCTAAAGGTTGCTTCAAAGACAAAAGGTTTCCTGGATCTCTTTGATTGAAGAAAAATCCACTGTTGAACCTGATCATTAAACGTGGATTCTTTGTTAATTATTAATAAAATGATTTATTGGCACATATTCACTATGTATCAAGTAATACGGTAAACAAGACATAAAAACAAACCATTTCAAATGAAAGTCGTCATTGGTGGTGATGGTAGATCCTGTCATGTCTCTCATGGAGACATTAGAAGGACAGAGATCTTTTCTACTGTCTTCTATTATGATAACATCCGTCCACCTCCGTTAGTTTCTGTTGAAATGAACAATATCATTTTACTATGGAGATCCTGCAGCCAATCACAGCCGAGTATTCACCCGGACAATGGAACTAAATGATGTTAAATCTTAAGATGGACTTTTCTCTGGTTAGTGATCAGAGCTTCGATTCATTTCCTTACAAAGATCCTGGAGGACATTGTTCTTTTGCTTAAAGACCAGTCCAGGATTTAAGGGGTTTGGAATAACAATGCAGATAACATTTAGTGTTCTTAAGAAATAAAGAGTTAATTGACTTCCAGCTGTGATAAGGCCGACCTCCTTTCTTTGAACAAATGTACAGTTGAATGTCCTCGATCAAACCCGACACCACTGGAGAAGGACCGGCTCCGACTGACAAGACGCTACAGGAGTCTGCCTGACACTAATTATCCAGGCTAATTGGAGTCCCACTTCTCACAGGTCTCTGAGGAAACCAGGGTGGGAGTGCATGTGTGGAGGGGAGGGGGTACTGCCCTGGATCAGAGACATTCAGGAGGTCTACGAGAGGAAGAATGACAGCAGTCATCGTCAGCGACATTCAGGTCTACGAGAGAAAGAATGACAGCAGTCATCGTCAACAACATTCAGGTCTACGAAAGGAAGAATGACAGCAGTCATCGTCAGCGACATTCAGGTCTACGACAGAAAGAATGACAGCAGTCATTGTCAACGACATTCAGGTCTACGAGAGGAAGAATGACAGCAGTCATCTTCATCTTCAATCATTAATGGATTGTAATCAATTCATCTAATAATTGATTATTTCCTCCACCCTAAAAGAATACCAAAGAGGGAAAATCTTCGCATCCCAAAGATAAACTAAACACTTGATTATTTTGTAGAATGTTGTCAAAATAACTTTTCTTAAAATAAACTCACTTATAAAAACATATTTTATTTTTCCATTAAGTTTTCTGCATTGGACCACATGAAATATAAAAACATGTTTGTGTGTCTGGAATCCAGACGAAGTCTGTTTCCAATAAGCAAATCAGAGACGGCGTGCGGCGTGACCTTTCCCTGTGAGTGATTTATGGGACGTTTGACCCCCCCATTGTAGCTGTAGTGCTATCGGTCCGCCAGCAGAACAGCCTTAAACATGTCGCACAGAATTCATCAGACTGCAGCGTAACGAGGCCTCTGCTCCTCCATGGAGGAGAACCGTCAGAACCTCACTGACAAAAGCCGAACCGGCTTGTTTTACACAAACGAAACTTTACCAGAACTTGTGCTTTGATCAGAAAAAGAAAATGGATCTGAACGTTAACGTAAAGTTTTGTTTCATCAAAGCAAACTTTATCAAACCTGCTTTAGAACCACAGAAAAAGATCCAAAAGAACCAAAAACCCAACAGGACAGTTTAATAAAGGTTCAAACTCACCAGACCACCTTTAAGTGTAATACCACTGCAGATGAATGCAGACGTCTACCACCGAAACGCATTTATTTACACTTTAATATAAGACGAAAAAATGTCAAAGTAAAAAAAAAAAAAAAAGTACATCCCAGAAAATAGAAAAAAAAAGTCATAAAATTAGAAAACTGCAATACTTAATACTGGAGTCATTTGGCCCCTCCAGGAGGACGCGATCAGAGATGTTCTGAAAAGGTAACATAAAGGTTGGGGGGGGGGGGTAGCAGCCCCCAAAGTTCTCCAGATATTTTCTCCAGATCAGAACAAAACTTTACTGCTCTGAGATTTCCCGGCTGAACAGAGTTGATCCACACAAATGTTTCAGGAGACACAAACCTCCTCCCTGCAGGAGCTTCTTCTCTGAAACGCTTCAACTGACTGAAGATTCTGCTGCTGTTAGACACAAATGAAACGTTCAGACGTACAAACAGAACTTTGACCTTCAGTTTGAGTAAAAATATTCCCAAACCGACACAGAGGAGCTCATTTACTCAGATTACTTCGGTTTAAGGCGAATATCTGAGTTATTTTAGATTATTAAAAGAGACAAGATTATTGAGAAGTTCTGACGTCGATGTATTCTTTGAGGACTCTGAACCATCAATTTCATTCTTAATTCACTTTTATTCAATTTTTGTCCAGAAAAATGTGCAACTTCGAGTTAAAAACAAAAACTAAAGCACAAACTTCTCAGGATATTGAACAGAAGCAACCATATGGTTTATATGTAACATTGGGAGTTTCTCCAGTGATCTTTACGATTTCATGTCACAGCTGAAGTCATGAAAGACACAAACAGTGTCAGTGAGAGGACGAGTTCAGAAACGATCAGAATGTTTCTAGTCCCAGACGGTTAACCCTGAAAGGGGGGGTTCACGTATCAGGAGTATAGGGGAACCGATGAAGAGGAGGACAGAAAAGGGAGAGAACACGAGTGAGACACAAAAACCAGGAAATAAAAAGAAAGCAGAAATGAGAGCCTGAAAAAAGCTCCAGTGAGTGAAGGAGGAGGAGGAGGAGGAGAGGAGGAAGAGGGGGAGGACAGGAAGGCCACAAGAGTCAGACGGGAGACAACAAAT
>NC_050520.1:1247925-1257496 GCF_002922805.2 Oryzias melastigma
CATTTCTTACAGCATCACCACCCCCTTCCCACACCGTTACCATGGAAACTAGAGGGAGCCGCTGAGGAGGGATGTGGAGGGCGTGGGCGGATGACGGCGGAGGGGCAAATATAGGAACCGGTTATGTAACGGCGGCAACGGGGGGGTCGGGGGTGGAGGGAAAAGGAGAACTTACAGGTCAAACAGGAGGTAGTGGAAGCCCTCCTCTGATATGCTGTCATGAAGACGCACTGAAAGAGAGAGAACGGTCACTGCAGACGGGCATTTCAGCCTGATTCTGGATCCTGAACTGGACTTTTACAGAACCAAACCAGAGTCTGAAACCACCAGAACCTCCAGAACCAAGGGGGGTGTTCACCGAACGCTGCAGCCATGACACCCGCAGGAACAGGAGAACCTTTCCTCACAACCACTCATCAATTATTTGACTTCACTACGGCGTATAGATATATATATAGTAGATGATGCATGGCATACAGCTAGAGCAGGGGTCAGCAACCTTTGACAGTAAAAGAGCCATTTGGGCTCGATTTCTACTGATCCAAACCTTAAAGGAGCCGCACAGTCTTACTTTAGCCTTTAAGAGATTTGGGTTTGCATTCATGACCTTATTTTCTTTTTTTTTAAAATAAATATTAACTACGTCTATTTTTGGACACGAACAAAAGCAAAAATATAAAAAGAAAATATCATCTCTCATAATATCTTTTTATTTTGTTTATTTTTTATTTTTATTTTTTTTACTTTTTAAAATTTTTCCTTAGTAGATGCAAAATTATCCCCAAAAACTAACTTACTGTTTAGATACTAGCTAGAAATGGCCTAAAATTCCTTAGTAACTAAATGAGTCAAAAACTTTAGCCTGATGCTAAAATAGAAGCTAAAGTCTAAATTAACCTTAAAAGCCCCAGTAACAAATTAGCCACAAGCACATATTGCTGAAATATTAGCTAACCTCCAAATCAACATAAAAAAACTAGAGGCAAAATTAGCCCAAAACAAGCTAGCTCATTGCTTAATTACTGGCAAAACTTCAAAATTGCCAAAAATTCATAAGTAAACAAAATTAGCCAAAAACGTTAGCATGTTGCTAAAATAGAAGCTAAACTCTAAATTGTTTGAAAATGACTATAAAGATGAAAACAAATCCCATGAATATATTTAAAGGTTTGTTGTTAATCTACTTAAAATTTAGACATTTGAAGACTTTCTCATTAATTTCCTCTGGGGCATATTTATAAAGTTTATGAAAACCAAAAATACAAGCTGTAATGTCCTGAACGAGATGAACGTTCTGATACCAAGATTGTTGAAACCACTGAAAGTGTGGTTGAGTTTTTACGAGCTGAAAATCGTACAGAAAGAAGCAGGAGAATCACTACAGTGAGAATGCTGACTCAGCAATCACACTATAAATGCTAATAAAGTGATCCTTTCTTTAAAAAAATGACGTTTATTGAATGTTTCTTCAGCCATAGAGCCTCCATGGAGACAGAAGGTCCACATGCGGCTCTGGAGCTGCAGGTTCCTCCTGAGTTAGACTGTAAACATCAGGATGAGCTGCTGACAGCAGGAAGACGGAAACATACCGATGTTGGGATGTTTCAGCAGGCGGCAGATCCGAGCTTCTCTCTCCAGCTTCTGATGATCTGAGAGCAAAAAAAGAACAAAACCATGAACAGCTGGAAAATATGGAGGATAAAATCAGAGCACCTTTGAAGAAAGTTTGAAGAAACGGACATGGAAAAAAGAAACGCAACCCTAAAACCGTGAGCACATAACCGTAGCCCTAAAACTGTGACCATATAACCGTGACCCTAAAACCGCGACCCTATAGCCGTGAACCTAAAACCGCGACCCTAAAACCATGACCCTATAACCGCGACCCTAAAACCGCGACCCTATAACCGTTAACCTAAAACCGCGACCCTATAACCGCGATCCTATAACCGCGACCCTATAACCGTGACCCTAAAACCGCGACCATATAACCGTGACCCTATAACCGCGATCCTATAACCGCGACCATATAACCGTGACCCTATAACCGTGACCCTATAACCTTGACCCTATAACCGTGACCCTAAAACCGCGACCCTAAAACCGCGACCCTATAACCGCGACCCTATAACCGCGACCCTAAAACCGCGACCCTATAACCGTGACCCTATAACCGTGACCCTATAACCGCGACCCTAAAACCGCGACCATATAACCGTGACCCTATAACCGCGACCCTAAAACCGCGACCCTAAAACCGTGACCCTATAGCCGTGACCACATAACCGCGACCCGATCCGAAACCGTGAGTTTTGTGATCCGTTACACCCCTAGTTCAGATCAGAGTCTTCCTCCTGTCCTTCAGGGACCGCTCTCATCCGTCCTGAGGAGGAAGTCTGATACTAATAACTTCCACAGAAACGTGGATTTATGTTTGGATTACAGAATATAATCTGACTGAAACGAATGTATGAAGACACAGATGATTTTGAGAAAGAAATCAGGTTTATTTATTGTGAAGAGTTCTGCAAAAACATCAGTGATCATGTCTCTATGACTTAAAAGGTTTTCCCGGTAGGGGGGGGGGGGTTGTGTCTGGATGACAGCCGCTTCCACTGTGTTTCTGTGTCCCTGTGGCTGAGCTTACAGGCTCTGAGATTGTTTTAACTTTAAACTCTTTTTTTTATTTTCTATTTTGACATTTTCAGATATTAAAACAAAAAAGAGATATAAAACTGAAAAAAAAAGTTTTGAAATTGAAATTTTGAGTTTAGAAACCTAAAAAAAATAGAACATTTGAAGCTGAAAATAATTATGTTTATTTTTGAACACCAAAAAGTTTCTGACGTTTTAATTTTTTTTTGGCTAAACACCAATATTTTTTCAATTTGTTTTGTTTGGGTTTCAAATAATATTGGACCTAATTTAGCTCCATATTAAATCTGTTTTTTTCTTCACTTTAAGCTGATCCTGATCCTGTTTTTGGTGTTTTAAACATGTTCTTGTAACTTTTTTCTGATGATGGAGGACAGAAAGAAAGAAAATTAAACTTAAATTTGTATTTCTAAGAATTTCTTTTTTGTAATCTGTTTGAAAAAGATCATATTTGTGTTGTAGAAGATAAGCTGGGCGGGGCCACGAGCTCTCTGCTCCGCCCCCTTCTGATCATCCACTCACAGACAGATAGATCCATGAACGTCTTTGATCTAAAGAGGATAGGAGCGGACTTCAAGGGTCAGATAGAGGAAGGATAATCGCTGTTCAAACAGCTGCTGAATGTGTTCAGGACAAACAGAGGATCTGTTTTCTTTCGCTAAAAACCAAAATGATCCGTCAGTCTTCTGTGGCTCACACTGTAAAACATTCTTTCATTTTAGCCATGGGGGGTGGAACGCGTCAGAGGTTATTTTAGCCGCTTTCCCTGACTTCCAATTGCCTGAGCTTGTGATGCCGCAGAGTAAAAAAGAAATAAGGAGAAGGAGGACTGGTCCTGAGGGGGGCAAAGGGGAGGGAAAAAAGGAGGACGAGCAGGAGGAGGTGCAGGAACAGAGTAAGATAACCCAAGGACGGCGCTCGGTCTGAGGGAACGTCTCTGAGCTGCAGAGAAAGAAAGAAAGAAAGCAACAAAGAGAGGATTCTATTTGGGTTAATCATCAGCAGAGACTCTCAGGAGAGCTGGAGATGGAAAGAGCTCCACAAAGACTGCCAGATATAACATCTGACTCCCTCCAGCTGGGAGATGTGGCCATGAGACGTTCACGAGATACGATGGAGGATCAGAGGAGGCGGAGTCACAGCAGGACGGACATGGAGCGTGTTCCTCACAACACGAACACGGCTGGAACAGCATTCTGCCTCCACGCCGCCCGCCCCGGTTACCTGACACCGACACAGAACCAGCTGACCAGAGGCGGAGACAACACACTCAAACATCTACACAAACCCTCCACCAGATCAAACACAGGAACCGCTGCCATCCTCCGACCACGGAGCCAACCAACCAGCGCCGCGCAGCGCCGGCCTGCCCTATATTTCTGTTGACATGAACTGAATCGACACGAGGAGTTTGAGGGCGGTTAAAGGGGGAGGGGCTACAAAGGAGCTGTTTAGATCAACCAAAGAGAGGAAGAAGAGACGTTGAAGTACAAACACTTCAGTCAACAAACACACACACACAAACACACAAACACACAAACACACCCGAGAGCATCAAAGCCTGTTTGTGTGCGAGTCTGTGTGTGTGTGCATGTTTGTTTGTTTTTGAACATTTGTTTGTGAATCTTCATGTATGTTTTAGGGCTGCCACGATGAGACGACTAATTTAATCGTTGATTAGTCGTTACTTTATATTGTATGGAGTCAGGGTGTAGTAAAAAATGAAAGTTATAATGACATTCTCCAAGTTTTATGGACTATTTTGGCATTTATTAAAGTTTTTTAGGCTAATAGCTAATACTTCAGCTGCATGCTAGCTATTTTGGCTAATTTAGGATTTTTTCTGTTTTTTAGGCTAATTTGGCTTTTAACTAATATTTTAGCTGTCTATCAGCTTCACAGATTTCACGTATCAACTTCAGTGTTTTTAACTATCAATTTCAGTGGACAAATTCAGCTTCCAGCATTCACACTAACATTATCGCAGGTAATGCTGTATATCTAGTTATTAGTTAGTTTAAAGTTTACGATGGTTAAGATGTGTGCTTTACATCCACTCTATGATTAGTCGACTATCAAAATAATGGCTTGTGGCTGCCATACTGTGTGTGCATGTTTGTGTACATGTATGCGTGTGCATGTGTGTACACAGAGTCCCCATGCCTGCAGCCGCAGCAGTGTCAGATAGGTCATCATGGATCTATAAATAGGGCTGCAGCGGAGCAGCAGCTCTGCGGTTCAGAAGAACTCATCCATTAATAAAGAGCCAAACACAACTCAGGTCAGACCTCCAGAAACACGGAGCTACAGGTGAGTTCCTGTCCTGTACACCTGGAGGCTCTTTCATGGAATAATCCCTGGAATGAGCCATAAGCTTCCTGCTAATAAAAGCAGGATAATCCAGGATGGATTTAATCTCATTACCGACTCTCCCTGCAATGACACCAAAGTGTGGCAAAAGGGAAAACGTCCCATCAAAATCAAGACAAAACGGTTTTTAAAAGATCTGTGTCCATTTCACCTCATGCACAAACACTGAACATGTGCATGTTTAAATACAGCTTTGTTAAATCAATTAAAATCCAAAAGGTTTCTGAAAAAATCTACTATTTACTATAAAGTTCGGCTCACAAAACCAAAACTCAAAGTGATTCCATAATCCTGGTGATCTGCTGATCAATAAGCTCTTTAGTACATTTTTATCCACTGCAGAGAAACTTCAACTTTCAAAGACTTTTACATCTTTTCTGTTTCATCTAGAAATCTGTCCACCGCCGTCGTGTGACATCATTGCTGAACGACAGCAAACACTTGTCCCAACAGCCGAACAACTGCGGCCCAGAAATGGAGCCTGAAGGCTGACAGACACCAGCAGATATGAGCGCTCCTTCCTGACTGATAGAGCCCATCAAAATGCCCGTGGGGGCGCGCACGAGCCTCTGGAGCGTCTGCGTTAAGGCGGGCTTTGGGGGGAGCCGCCTGGAAGGACGGCGGGTGTCGGGTTACAGAGCAGCGGGGGTCGCAGCAGAACCACGCAGAGCGGTTTAAGGGCTTGTCCGGGATGAGAATCAGGCGGCAGCTGATCGTCTAACATGACCGCTCAACATGCAGCTGCTGACTGAGACAAAACCACAACTCCCATCAGCCACTGCAACGGAGGAACAAAGATCCAGAGCAACACGACAATGAGGTCGTTCAGGATAGAGCGGCATACATCAGTAAACTGAGCGCCCCCCCGCAGTGGAGCGGCACATGTTAGTATATAGAGCGGCCCCCCAACAACAGAGCGCCATACATCAGTAAACTGAGCGCCCCCCCCCCCAGCAGCAAAACGACATGCATAACGTTAGCATACAGAGCGTTGAACTGAGAACCTTTGAGATGGTTTGAGTTTGGACCGGACTGGGATGCTTCGACCCCCCTCTAATCAAAAATAACCCCCTCACCATCACACTACCACCTCCATGTGTGACTTTGAGTGTGGATGTTTGTGGAAGCTCTTCTTCCAGGAAGTTCCTCTTGAGTCTCATCAGAAGTCCAGATGTTCCTCGGCTCCGTCTTGCTCCGTAAACTCTCCATGGATCCACGTTTGTCCAGAAGTCTCCGTCTGACTGTTGGGTCATGACCTCTGACCTGAACTGTGAGGTCTTCTGCGTCTTTCAGGACCTCCTGGTTGAATCCTCGTCGTGTTCTTGGACTCTCATTGGTCACTCTCGTTCACGGCGTTCTCTGTGAGTTCTCTAGAGTCTTAAAGTGCAGGAACATCTGAGGCGGAGCCTTTGGTTCCTGTCCGTCCAGCTGAGATCTTTCAGCTGCTTCTGAGTTTAGGATGTTTGGATTCTGACAGAACTCAGTTTTGGGTTCGACCTCTCTTTCCTGATATTATCCTTCTTTCAAAATAAAATTAAAAGTAGTTGTTCATTTCTCTATAGAAGATTTTGGTTTCTGGGAGTCACTTCCTGTTTGGAACATCAGGGGGCGGGGCCACTCAGTCCACTTCTCATAGGCTTAGATACAAGTATGTGATGGGTGGGGCTTACCTCTGGCTGACAGCTTTTTGGTGTTGATTATTTTGGCGGCGTACTCCTGTCCCGTGGACAGCTTCACACAGCGGCGCACCACCGAAAAAGCTCCCCTGTAAACACAGAAACAGGAACCGGATCACAATCGGGACCGGCAGTCTCCATCTGCTGCTTCAGGAACCAGCGGAACCAGACAGACGCAGCAGTTTCCAACTAATGGATCCTGAAGTCCATTTTCAGACAAAAACTACGTCGACCCGCTGCAAGAAAAGCCTCCAGAAAACCTCTCTGGAGGAAAGTCCGAAATATTCATGGGAGAAAAAGTTTATTTATTTGAAACCAAATCAGTTTCCTAAATAATCATAAGTATGGATAGAAAAAAAATATAAAAGTTAAAAATAAATGATAGAAACCTTCAAATTTGCTTTGAGATGAGTTTAATATCAGACTGTCAATATAAAGGGATCAGATAATTCAATTAAAATAAATTATTTCAGTAAAATTATATAAACAGTGAAAACATGATTTCATGCAATAAAATAAATAGGAAAAAAAAACTGCTGTAGCATAAAAAGTCTTAATAAAAACATAAACACTTAAAACTACAGATTTATTAAAATGAAAAAAAATCACTTTTTTATTATTCTGAAATGAATTTAAACATTTGAGTCAATATTAGAGAATTTCAGCAAATTCTTCCTGTTTTTAAGTAACATTATTTTTCGTTTGTGGATCCAAACCAATAAAACAAACGTCTGAATCTCAGCAGCTTCTTCTCACGCGGAACATCTTCATCGAGACAGGAGCTCGTCTTCCTCAGAGGAGTCCCGGCTTCAGTCTGAGTGCTGACAGTCCTCGCTGGTTTGGTTTCCACGCTCAGACGGAAACCCAACCGGGTTCGGGTCAAAGGTGAGACGGGCTCTGTGAGGACACGACCTGCTGGAGGAACTAAACCCTCCTCCCTGATCTGGTCTGCAGAGCTCAGGAGATGAGAGGGAAGAGAAAAGACGGAAGCTCCTTCAGAGCAAAACAGAACTTCTGAGAGGATCACATGGATCCACTGAAGACAAAGAGCTGAAGGATCCTTGTTATATCTTAGATTTATAGAGGACTAAAACGAGTTTTAGGAATAAAACTATGTAAGTCTTTTAACTGGATTATAGGAAGCTTCTGGTCTCAGAGCCTCGAAATGATGCAGAAGAACTGTGAGGAACGTGAACATCTCCAGAAGAAAACATCATATAAACATTCAAATATTAGAAGTTTCATGATGTTTTCACGTCTGAAAGAAAAGCTCTGCTCTATCTAACAAAAACACATTTATTGACTTCCTGTTCCCTCAGCGGGCTGATGGGGAACATCCTGATCCCAGAAGATCGTCCCTCTTCTGTCGTACCGAACTTCAGGAGAGTGACGCTGCAGTGATCTCATCTGTCTCCTGTCAATCATGCCCCGGTAGCCAATGGGCTCCAAGCTCCGCCCCCATGTTCAATTAGGATCAACTTTGAAAACGAACCATTTAAATTGAAACGGTAAACTGAGGACTGAAAGTGAGGAAGGAGAGAAACGAAAAAACAAACATTTTAATATTAAACAGCAGATAAAACAAATACAACATTTTTGTTTGGAAACCATTTTGGTTTAATGTTTACTTATTCAAATTTTCTGTATTTCTTCAAATTGGAAATTTTTGGTCAAATTTACAATTCCCCCTAAAAAATGTCAATATTTTTTCATGTTTACAATGTGTACTCTGTGTACTTCACAGCTTTACAGTTTTGGTTCATAGTTTTCTTCCTAATTCAAATTTACATTTACTTTAATTCTTAATTCTTTCTAGTTTGAAATGCTTTCTCTTCTCATTTGTCTATATTTCTTTCAAGTTTATAATATGTACCTTGGAGTTTTAAATTGTTTAATATTTTCACTTGTTCCTTTTTCAGATTTACAGTCTGGATTTTCATTCACTTTATGTCGTTCCGTAGATTTGACGTCAGTTTTGTCCACAAATGGAGTCAAAGTGTTATTTATGAGGATTTAATCTTTAGGATTAGAATGATCAAACACTGAATTATCAAAAACAGAAGTCCCTCACACAAAAGAAAAGGCAGTTCTTCTTTAGTTCATTTTTTGACCAAACGTCTGAGCTAAGCTGAGTGGGCGGAGCTTTGCCCTTTTTAAAATATGGTCATGAATAGTTGCAGCAGCTTTAAAACCAAATCATTTGTACTTCAAAAGCATGTTTTATGTTCCCGTGTTCCACAGTCTCCACAGAGATGCTTTTCTATTCTCTTTCCTTCTTTAACCTGAATCTTTAGCAGCTAAAAGCCTAAAGCGACTTCGTTCTAATCTAACTTTCAGTCGGTTTTTGTCGCTCAGAAACAGAAAAATCTTTCACAAAGACCTTTGTCAGTCCACAGAGGGGAGTTAAAACGAGGTCTTTCCTCTCCTCAGCCTTTAAGAGGAAACGTCAGGACGGCAGCAGGAGAGAGGTTCAGGAGAAGGAGTCTGACTGTCAGGAATTTCCTCAAACAAACTAAATTTGATCTGTCAGTAACATGCTGACAACAATAAACCTGAGGATGAACATCGGATGATTGAAACCTTTTTAAGGCCATCTGTGGCGCCGAGGACAGACGGAGTCTCAGAGCCGTCGAACAAAAACAGAAGAACTCCGATCAACTCCGTCTCTCCGTTCACGATTCAGATCTGATGATGGAGACGTTCATCAACACTTTTTGATGCAGCATCAATGCAAAAATCCCAAACATGCAGAATGTGATTCCAATGCAGAAATAACGACTTTTTACTCAAATCTTCTTCAAAGTTCCACTTCGCGTTTGTATTTCGGTTGTTTTATAAATAAAGTTGTTTTTGAATGAACATGTTACAAC
>NC_050520.1:1257584-1271410 GCF_002922805.2 Oryzias melastigma
CGGGTTGTAGGCTAACAGAAAAAGTGTAACAATCACAGAATAAACGTAAAGATTTACGTCTTTCTGGAAAGCCGCACATACTAGAGTTTAAAATTATTCCGTTCTGTAATCTTCATAGAAAAATAAAACCAGAAAATTTTAAAAACTAGATAAACTGTATACCTGTGATGATGCTAGTGTGAGTGGTGTGAGCTGAATGTGGGCGCTGAAGATGCTAATGCTATAGCTGAAGCTGTTAGCTGAAAATGCTGAAATTGATAACTAAAAATGCTGAAGCTAATAGTTGAAAACACTGAAGCTGATAGCTAGCTAAAGTAGCAAAATGCCAAATTAGCCTAAACAACTGAAAAAAGCCTAAATTACCCAAAACAGCTAGCATGTAGCTGAAATATTAGCTAAATGCCAAAATAGCCAAGAAATCCTTAGTAACTGGCTAAACAGTGGAAAAAGTTAGCTTAAAAAGAGCTGAATATAATAGCTGAAAGAGCTGAAGAGCTGTAGACGTCCAAAAAAACAATGGAAGAAAAATAATAATTATAATAATAAAGAAATAAACAATCAATTTTAAATTAATAATATTTGTGTGTCGTGTCTCCTGGACAGAATGTGTTCAGAAATCTTCAATCACCATCAGATTTTTCTTTTCCTTCTGTAAAACTGACATATTTTCTGAAAATGTTCACGTCTGACAAAAGTGGATAAAGAGTGCAGTGAGGAGCTTTACAGCCTCAGAACATGTAGAATTATTGTAAACAATAAGGATGAATACTTCAGATGTCACGCACGGCAGGTTATTTTTAGAACACAAGGAATCACCTTATAAATATACGCCATCTGAAGGTTTATTATCCCAGATTTTTTATAATCTGGTGTTTTTCTGTCAGAAATATCCAATGACATCAACATAACTTAATAAGTTCTTCATAAATACAAACAAGAGGATGTTCTGAGACCAGATCAGTCGGATCATTTTCACCTAAAAAATTCTAATATTGGAGATGGAAAAGTGGGCGGAGTCTTAACAGTGGGTTTCGATGGCGATCCGTTTACGGAACGTAAAAGTTACTGAAAACAGATTTCTGTTTCCAGAAGGTTGAGGGTTTGACATCAGTGATGTCACAGCCTCCAGCTGTAAGCTGACACCACCTAACCACACCCACCAAACGGAAACACGCCCTCAAACAAAAAATACATTCAGATTTTCAATCGGGAGTGTTCCATCCTGCTGGACCTTTCTCCATCCAGTCCTGCTCACCTGGTGGGCGTGGCCAATGTGCCTTCATTGGCACCTGCTGGTTATTTAAGCCATGCAGCGAATGAGGATCTGGGTGGGTTCTGGTTGGTGTGGTCTTTGTCCTCAGCAGTCTTACACTGCTGGGTTATCTTAGTTTGGGTTGGACCGTGGTAGTCTTAGTTTATAGGCTTTGTTTGTTTTCTTTAGGTAGTTTGGTTTAGGGGAGCTGCTGACTCTGACGGTCGACACGGTCGGGTCAGAAGTCTCCATGAATTATTTTGTGTTTGGTTCCAATTCCCTTAATTTGTCTTTTTGTTTGAACCAAAGCACACATTGTTTTTACTTGTTGTTTTTCAGGACACAGTTTCTTTGTTTCCCTTATTTGATAAACTGAGTTTCTTTCTCTCACTGGTCCAGTTTGTGTCTTGGCATCTTTGGTTCCCCTCGACCTGAGCCACGTCTGCCCATTGGGGCTGTAACATGGGGTCTGAAAAATTATTTAACAAAAAGAAATTGAAAACGGAAAAAGGAGTTAATTGGCAGCAGGTAATTAAAACCAGAGCAAAAGCAGAACAACATCCCAGAATATGTCCTGTGAAAACGGGGATCAACTCTCCAACAAAGACTGTGGGAACAAAACGTTTCAGAGGGAAGGGGAATTTAAACGGCTCATTTCCTTCATTTGTGTCTCAAAAATGTTATTCAGAAAATCTGTAGAAACAGAACAAAAATATGAGCAGCATTTAAGAACAAATCATCTATCAGGCAAAGACGAGCAAAGATCCTCCAGAAGATTCTCTCTGAACACAAACTGAGGGAAAGAGGAAAACCTTCTGGAAATAACCGAGGATCTTCAGTGGGGGGGGGGGCTGATCCAAAACCAAAGAACCACATTTGAGGAGAAACTATTTCTCTGTAAAATTATAAGAGGTTTTAGGGAAATGTTCCCTTCATTGTGGTGAAATCAAACCAAAGACAAATCCTCAAAACACCAAAACCTGCAGCAGTTTTCAGAATGCTGGGATTTAAAGGTTATTTGACAGTAAATGTCTTATTTTGTTCATATTTAACTCAATTAATGACTAAACTCCTAATTGGTTTGGGGTGGATACACAGTTATTGGTTGAAAACTAACTCATACTGCTGAACTGAATGGTGGAGAATCCACAAACCAGGATGTTTATTAACACTATTGTTCTGAATGTAACCAGGATTTATTAGTTATTGTTTTACATTAGGATTATAAAGGTTTTTTTATGTTAATGACAAATCCATACTGGGAGGAAACAGCAGGTCGAGTGGAACCACTAAAGGCATAAAAATTGATCAGAAGGTAAATAATCGGTTTCTGTCAAACTTTGTTTTCTCTTCCTGTTGTTCTTCTGATGCTTTCGCCTTTTTATGACCATGATGGAACCAAAGAGCCGTCCAATCACAAGCTCGCTCCACCGAGTCACTTCCAGTCGGCTGAAAGGGAACCACAGCGTCGGTCGAGTGTTCTCGAAACATTTGATGATCCCGAATAAATTAATATGTAACTTTTATTTAACCAGAAAGAACAAATCTGACTAAAGGACATTTTTGAAGCTGTGATGATAAAAACATTTTTGTTGATTTAATTAAAAAGTGAAAATGAGGAAAAAACAGTTTCTATGTTAAGACATTTTCATTTCTTATTCACCAAATGAATAATAAATAAGTAGATCCACTTAGATAAAAGAATGAGACTGTCTCGTATCGCCACGAAGTCGGTTGAATATTTTATGTATGGAGTCTGTGAGGAATCGTGTCAAAGGGAGGATGCACAAACCGAGCGTTTCTTTATTGGTGTTTGGTTACTAAGTTCAAACTTTGATTTGTTTATTTGTAGTTTTTTGTTGTTGTTTTCTGATACACCAATCAAACTGAAAACAATTGTTGATCCAAAAATCAAAGTTTTAACAGAATGGCAAATCATTACAACCCTGATGTTTGTTTGTTGTTTTTATTGCTTGAAAAGAAAACAATAAAAGTGAATATAACGTTTGTGTGTAAAAGACCCGCTACCATAAAATTGTGTTTATCTTCATTCTCTTTAGGTATTTTTCTGGTGGAGGACATATTTAAGGAAAATAAGGATTAAAATGATTTTCTGAGGATTTATTTTCTTTTGTGAATCAGGAACAGACGAAACAACATCGTATTTGTGACGTAGAAGCGAAAAACGTTTGAATTTGACACTAAAACTACAGATAAATTATTTATACTGAGAACAGTTTTCATTCAAATGACAAAACCTTTATTTAAACGACAAAATCAATCCTTTACATAAAAATGAGATGGGGGGGGGGTCGGATCAGTTGATGTGATCAGAAGTTGACACATGCACGGGGTCGCGTCGTGCACGCGCCTGTTTGAGCGCGGAGCAGAAAGCGCCGTTTGGTTGGACACAAACATCTCCATCATCATCTCCATCATCATCATCATCATCTCCTCCATCTTCCTCCTCCGTGGAGACTTTCGTCTCTTTCCCGCCGTTTCCATCTTTCCTCCGATCTAATGGCGCCGCCGGAGAGGGCGCGCCGTTTTTCTGACAGTTTACCCCCAAAACGGCGCAGCAGCGCCGGCCCGCGGACCCCGCGCTGCCCGCCGTCCACCCGCACATTCACGCAGCACGCTCCACGCGCACGTGGCCACAGATACTCACTTGCCCAGCTCCTCGTACAGCTGGTACTCGTCCGTGAAGCGCGTGCAGGTGGTCGTAGCCATGTCGCTCCCCGGTGTCTCGCTTCTTCTCCCGCTTTAACTCCGAAGAATTCGCGCTACAGTGGGTGACAGCGAGGCGGGAACTGCGGGGGGGAAACGCGGGTTCCGCCCAGCAGCTGAACGGCCGTTGGAGCGGGAAAAAAAGTCTCAAAGCGGGCGAGTGACGGAGGGTGTGAGGACGAAGCTGCCGCGTGCGCTCTCCTCTCGGCTCCTGTCTGACAGCCGCCGCGCGCGCGAGTGACAGCCAACAAGCTAGCAGAGCCGTCTACGCACACTTCCGGCTCAGACCTTCAAAATAAAACGGCTCATCAGAAATGAAAGGGCTTTCAACTAACATGACATTTATTGCTATTTTTTGGGTCAAAAACTAAATTTAGAGATTTTCCAAAAACAATGATGACATGAGACGAACCGTAAGTTAAAAATCGTACTAAATTTACTTTTTTAAAGCACAAAAACATAACTGAATGTTTACTGAAAGTCTACATCCAAAAATATGTAAACATTTAAGCAGTTTTTTCATATTTAATCAAACCATTGTGTTCAACCAATTTTCATATTATTTTACTTTACTTTAGTTTTGTTTCAGCATTAAGGTCAAATCAGCTCTAGATGTCCTGTCTTTTTAGAAGTTTAAATTCCAGAAACGAGTAATCTTGCAGACTCTTGTGAAACTGACTTATTTAAAACAAAATAAAAATAATACCTATTTTTTACTAGTACTTGCATTTCAGATTCAGTTTTTTTCCAGATACAGAACCTGTGAAGCAAAATGATAAATCAGTTTGTAAAGAAACGTACTTTATGATATTTTTACACTGTCAGATGAAACTTCAAAGAAAAAAAAATACTTTGTCTTTAATACACATAAAATAATCAGTACACTTCAATTATTAATATAAATTAGTGAAAGTGCTACATTTTCTTAAGAGTGTTTGTGGTTTTCTGCATTTATTCAGTCGTTAAGGAACCTTTTTTAAGCTAAAACAAAAGTTTAAAACTAATAACTAATACAATTCTGCTCATTATTGGGTTTTATTTTGGATTCTCAGAGTCTTGGGGGGAAAATGTCATTTAATTTGAATCTTCAAGCCAGAAGTTAATCCCTTAACGTGCATGTGTCAAAGTCGAGGCCCGGGGGCCGGATCCGGCCCTCGGGGTGATTCTATCCGGCCCTCCAGATCATTTTATTTTATTGTTATTAATGACCTGATGTTATCTTGTACTAATTTCTTGTATAATTTTAACAAAGTATATCTTTATGGAGAGTAAAATATTGAAAGTTATTTAAGGTTTAAGTTGATTTATTCTGAAATAATATTCCTGCCTTTTTATTATTCATAATTATGTTAAAAAGTAACAGTTTTAAAGTTTTAAAAATGTAGTTTTAGTCTGTAATATAAATGTTTATTCTGTTCAGCTCACAACCTAAGGTTTGATTTGGATTTGTGCCTTTGAGTTTGACTCCGCTGCCTCAACACCTGAATTTATTTCCAGCTATTAAAAAAACAGTTTTGTTTTAAGTAGAAGCTACATTTAGGTAATTTTGGAGCCTAAGTGGTTTGACACATATTTGGGGCATTAAGGGGCTAAATTAAAAAAAAAGTTTTTTAATGTATTGATGTCCAACATTCAATTAACAAAAAAATAAAGAAAAGACTAAATCTTAACAACAGAGCTCAAACAACAACAAAAATTAATTAAAAAACAATAATTTCTGAAAAGTCATGTAGAAAGAGTCTGTGAACACGATGGGTTTGTTAGCAGCTCAGAACTTCCTGCATGATCCTTTTCCAACATTTTAACAGTTCATGTTGTTCTAGAACGGCTTTCAAACTCCGACATCATTCTTCATCCTTCTCTATGGAGCTGAACTGGGACCAACATTATTTGAAATTCAAATAAAATAAGTGGAAAAACTATTAGTGTTTGGCCAAAATGCATTTTAAATATAACTCTTTGTTATTGTAAAATAAAATTATTTTTTGTTTTTTAGGTTTAAAAACTCAAAATTTAAATTTCAAAACATTTTTTGAGTTTTAAAACTTTTTTTTCACTTTCAACCTTTTTTTGTTTTCGATTTTGAAATTTTCAGATTTGAAAACAAAAATGAGGGTTGAAAAATAAAAGTCTTAAACTAAAAAAGCTTTGAAATGTACATTTTGAGTTTTGAATCTTAAAAAAACAGAACATTTGAAGCAGAAAACAAGTTTATTTTAGAATAGCAAAATGCTTCAAACTGTTTATTTATTTATTTTTTTCCAAATAATAATAATTTAGCTCCATACTTCCATCTGGGTCATGGGGTTGCTGGAGCTTATCTTTGCTTGTGGAGGTGAAGGCTGGGTTCACCCTGGACAGTTCTGAAGTCCTTCACAAAGTCCCGATGACAGTTTAGAGTCACCCATGAACCTATGGAGGATGTTTGTGGACGGACATGAACCAGGAGGACACGCAGACCCAGCTGGGATTTGAACCAGAGACTCCTCCCTGTGAGGTAAGAGTGCTGACCACTACACCATCATGCAGCCCAGTTCTGTTTATATGGAGAATTTGAGCACTGCAGACTTTTATTTTGAAGAGAACACAAACATCCTCCATCCTTTGTCTGGTCAGTGAGTGGCGGCATCTCTTTGGCGCCTCCTGGTGGACACAGAAGAAACCTGATGATGGATTTAAAAAAGATCTGAGGCTGAGATGAAAAACGATCCAGTTTTGGGTCTTTAGACGCATCGACCTTAATGTCTGAGAGCTCAGAAAACTAGATGTCGACAATCATAGAAAAAAAACAAAATTTTAGAGATTATTTATTTAATACCACAATAATATTAACTAGAGAGACTGTGAAAGGATTTCTGTCCTTGGCTCAATAACAGCCTGAATGTCCCTGATCCTCAGACATCTGCACTTTGTGTCTTTGTCATGAATTTTCTGTCTTCTTGCTCCTCAAAATCGATATTTCAGACACATTTGAAGCATAAAGATTTAAACATGAAAGTTCTGCTCTGAAACGTTCTCTTAGTTCAGAGGTGGAGTTGCTGGTTTGGATCTAACGGTAGAACCTAAACGCTCCTGAGGTTGAGATGATGAATTCTGCCTCCTCACTTTCCTGTTCAGGTTCCCAGTGTTGCTGGAGCCTATCCCAGCTCCTGAAGGGAGGAGGTGGGGTTCATTCTGGTCAGCTCTCCTGTCCCTCTCAGGGATCTTCATCCAGATCAGCTCTTAACATGAGAAACCATCTGCTAGAAAATTCTTCTCTTATATTTTTCACCACATCAAGTCTTCTGGGAGCTTCATGTCAGCCCCACACCATCACACTACCACCACCATGTTTGAGTCCATGTGTTTGGGGAAGCTCTCCTTCCAGAAAGATCCTGTCTCCTATGTCAGACACAGACGCTAGTAGAGATGCTAGCATAAACGTTAGCACAGACGCTAGCACAAATGCTAGTAGAGATGCTAGCATAAACGTTAGCACAGACGCTAGCACAAATGCTAGTAGAGATGCTAGCATAAACGTTAGCACAGATGCTAGCATAGACGTTAGCACAGACACTAGCACAAATGCTAGTAGAGATGCTAGCATAAACGTTAGCACAGACGATAGCATAGACGTTAGCACAGACATTAGGGGACTGTAGTGCAGACGCTAGCGCAGACGTTAGCACAGACGTTAGCGCAGACACTACCCTATAGGTGAAATAATTTACTTGTAGATTATAAATGAAGGTCTTTCGGTGTTCATGATCTGTTTGCAGCTGCAGTTTCTCATTCGACTGCATGATGATAAACCATTACAGGTTCTACCACCTGTAAGGTCACCTGACAGGTCACCTGAGGCCGCCCCGCCCCTCCCCATCATTGGTTAGCATTGGACCGTCGTCTTCTCAGAGTCCTTCGTTTCTCTGGTTCCTCCATGAACCTGGAAGAAGCTGGACAATCCATATCGGTTCACTTACACTCTTTATTCGTTTTTAACCCTTTCACTGGAGGAACACAGACCCATGAATACAGGGCGGGGGGGTAAACATCATAAATACTCAGAAAATGAATTCACACAGAAGTCAACAAATATTCTCATGATAAAACCAGCTGACAGAACGTGTGTGCATGCACATGTGCACGTGTGTGCACGTGTGTCACTGCAGGAGTCGGACAGAGTTGAAGTGCAGATGGTACAGGAAGTCGGCGTACGACGCTCCTCCGTTCGGACTCTTGTCCTCCACCAGGTGGCGCTGCAGCACCTCCTCACAGGCGTCTCCCTGCTTCACCACCAGCATCTGAGTGAGGAGGTGAACACGCCACAGTTACTCTGGGAGCAGGAGGAATCAGAGGGGCTGTTGCCATGACGACTACCTTCTACAAACGGAGCAACTTAAGTTGAAAGAAATCATTTCCTGATTTAAACTTTGGATTTCCTGCAGCAGCTAAACTGTCTTTAATCTGAAAGAGATTAGGATTTCATCCATCTGCGGCTCACCTTTCGGCTGTGCAGCGTCCGGCCGCTCAGCTCATCGATCAGAGATCGAACACGGACGGACAGAGGAGTGTCCAGAACCGGCAGCTTCATCTGGAGGAACGGAATGACACCAGGATAAGTGAAGGAGCAGATTAACTCTGATTACTGTTGTCACGAGGAACGGAGGAGAATCGTCTTGGATTGTTCAGGGAAACCCCGAATGACGGCGTTCAAACCTCTCCGGACGGCAGGGACGAGAAGCAGGCGGCGCTGAAGAGCTGGGCCAGAGTGCATGCTGGGACTTGGTTTCCCACCCAGAGCAGCAGGATGAGGGGGGGGTGGAGCAGGTACAGGCCCGTGGGCTGCAGGCTGGCAGCCGTGCAGCGCAGCGGCTCGCCCGGACTCGAACCGCAGGAGTCTCCGTCTGACGGCAGCTGCAGGCGAGAGAGGGAAGACGTTACTGGAGAAACCGGCATCGGTTCTTGGACCCGACAGAAGTTCTGCTGCATGTCGTGCACGGACCAGCGGCAGCAGGGGGGGGTAGAAGTGCTGGACGGTGCT
This sequence comes from Oryzias melastigma, assembly GCF_002922805.2. Classification (NCBI taxonomy): domain Eukaryota; kingdom Metazoa; phylum Chordata; class Actinopteri; order Beloniformes; family Adrianichthyidae; genus Oryzias; species Oryzias melastigma. The sequence goes on from NC_050520.1 coordinate 1,266,584, forward strand.
GCGGGGGTCCATGGCGAGCACGCGGCAGCGCAGCTGCAGCCTCTGGTGGATGGAGCTCCTCAGACCCGGCAGCAGAACCTCGCTCTTCCTCAGGCTGTTGATGAAGACGGGGAGAGCTCGCAGGAACCGAGGAAGAACCAGCTGCAGACGGACGGAGGAGCGTCAGACCAGGAGGCGCCGCCGTCAGCCTGGACCTGACGGGTCAGAACCTCCCAGTCTAAAGCTAAACGTTTGGGTCAGAGCGTGACGGCCCACCTGCCCCGCCGACACGCAGGAAGAGCTGCAGTGTTTGCGGTAAGACGCCAGCGCCGCCGTCATGTCCGTCTGCAGCTCCTCCCTCAGCTCCTGCAGGGGGCGCTCCAGCACCGAGCAGTACACTGCACAGAGACGAGGCTTCATTAGAGAGGAAGACTCTGGCAGCTGTTGGTGATCCATCAGAGGATGAAGAACATCCAGGAAAAGTCCTGGAATCCAGACCAGGATCATCTTCATTCTACAGACGATTTGATCCAAAAATTATTTCTGAACCTAAACCTCCGTCACGGACACAACTGAGATCTGTGAGAGTGCACGTGTGTGAGTGTGCACGTGTGAGACTGTGTGTCTGACAGTGTGCATGTGTGTGAGTGCGCACGTGTGAGAGTGTGTACGTGTGAGTGTGCATGTGTGACCGTGCACGTGTGAGAGTGTGTACGTGTGAGTGTGCATGTGTGTTTGTGAGAGTGTGCACATGTGTGAGTGTGCACGTGTGAGAGTGTGCACGTGTGTGAGTGTGCGTGTGTGAGTGTGCACGTGTGAGTGTGCACGTGTGTCTGTGTGTGAGTGTGCACGTGTGAGCTTGCGTGTGTGTCTGTGTGTGAGTGTGCACGTGTGAGTGCGCACGTGTGTCTGTGTGTGAGTGTGCATGTGTGAGTGTGCACGTGTGTCTGTGTGTGAGCTAAACTTCCGTGTTCATCCTGTGAATCTGTTTGTATTTTTTCCATCTTTAAAGGAATCAGGAGGAGAAATTAAATAAAGTTTGTCACATTTTTCTATTTTCAGCAAACAAACCCAGTAGAGACAGAACCAGAACCAGGACCGGCTCGGGTCTCATCACCGATCCAGAAGAATCTCCTCACTCTTTTTGCAGTAGAAGCTGAGGAGCGTTTGGGCCTGGAAGTTCCTGAAGGTCTCCTGAAGGTGGCGTGAGCATCTGAGCGTCAGCGTGTGGACCCGGGTCCTCCTCTGTCCGGTCCGGAGGGTGTAGGACAGAACCGTCTGCAGCACCGGGGGAGGGGAGGGGGCGTTACAAACAGGAAGTGAGGATGAAGTGACCTCTGGAGCGGTAACCTGCCTGTACGACCGCCCCTCTGGCCTCCTCCAGGGTTCTGGTGTGTGCCAGCTCCACAGCCAGAGTGGTGCTCCGGTCCAGCGTCGCCATGGTGACGTGTGCCGGGCTGGGCCCGGGGACGAACATCCCATAACACCCAGACACACGCAGATCTATGAAAAACAGACCGTTCAACGCATTTGTGGCAGACGTAGCCGCAGGAGAGCGTCCTCACCTTTAGAGACGAAGATCTGGAGCTCGGCCCGGAAACCGCAGTCCGTCTCCACCGTCCTCCTCAGGTCCCGGCCGAAACGGTCCTGGTCCGGCGGGCCCTGCAGCGACAGACGGGTCAGACGGCCCCTTCAAGACGGGGCCCAGCCGCACGCCCAACACCCACCTGCAGGTGGTCATAGCTGGTCAGAGCGCCTCCCGTCAGGTGTGGGATGTGGCCGGGCCAAGCTCCGCCCACATCCTGCTGCGAGAGGACAAACAGGTGCACGCCGCAACCCTGGATGACGCACTCTTTGGCCAGAGAGACGGACTGATCCGACGGCTGAAAGACTGACTGGACGAGGAGGAAGAGGAGGAGGAGGAGGAAGAGGAAGAGGAAGAAGAGGAGGAGGAGGAGGAGGAGGAGGAGGAAGAGGAAGAAGAGGAGGAGGAGGAAGAGGAAGAGGAGGAGGAGGAGGAGGAGGAGGAAGAGGAAGAAGAGGAAGAAGAGGAGGAGGAGGAAGAGGAAGAGGAAGAAGAGGAGGAGGAGGAGGAGGAGGAGGAGGAAGAGGAGGTGGAGGTGGAGACACTTTATGAGCCTCGTGAGGCTTCATGAAACCATCGTTCCTGAAGGCTGAAACATTTTCTATAGATGACATCACAGCTGCTCAGTCCAGTTCTCAGACAGTCAAAGTACCTTTGGTTTGTTGGACCCGAAGAGTCCGGAGGAGGAGTTGTTTGAGTTTCCCGCCTCCATCAGATCCGCAGAATGGAAGATCAGCAGCTTTCCGGGACTCTTCAGGCCCTGAAACAGTCAGAAAGATTCACTGAAAGGTCTTGTGGGACATTTCTGATCATGAAGTGGGAAGCAGAGAACACCTGAAGCACGGCGAGGCCCGCCTGGATGGGCAGCTCCACCGGAGCTCCACTGGAGCCGTCGTGGTCGGCACCAACGTGAGGCAGGAGCTGCAGAACGCTGCAGGAGGACAGCAGAGATCAATGCAGGCGATCAGAGACTCTGAGGGCCGCGAGCTGTCGACACGTACAGGACTTCAAGTAGAAACATCTGAACAGGTAGATTTGATCGTGTCCTTCTGGACTCTCCTCATCATTTCACAGCGTGTTCATCATTACGCTGTCGTCCAAATCTACAATTCAATCCGGAGCCCCAGAAATTTCCCAGAATTCTCTTGTGTGCATTGATGCTCACTAGGTAACAGACCACAATGCATTGCAGCTGCATTAATTGATGAAAAACATTTATTTTAATGTAGTTTTTCTACAAACCATCTGAGAAACCATCATCTGAACTCAGTGGTCATAAAGAGTATGGAGCTCAACTGGGGCCAATATTATTTGAAACCCAAATAAAACAAATTAAAAAAATAGTGTTGTTTGGCCGAAAAATGTTAAATGTCAGAAACATTTTACTATTCTAAAATAAACGTCATTATTTTTTCTGCTTCAAATGTTCTGTTTTTTAAGTTTCAACTTTTTCGTTTTCAAACCTGAAAATTCCAAAATGGAAAAAAGTAAAAAAGAGTTGAAAGAGAAAAAAAAGTTTTGAAAAGGACATTTAGAGTTTTTAAAACTGAAAATAAAGAAGTTTATTTTAGAACTCCAAAAAGTTTCAAACATTTTACATTTTCTTTTGACAAAACACCAATATTATTTTCAACTCTTTTTTGTTTTGTTTCAAATAATATTGGCCCCAATTTAGCTCCATAAAAGGGTCGTCTTAAAATGCTTGTACTTAATAGACTTTTACTTTGGAAAATCCGTGAGTATTTCCTTTAAAGAGAAAAAGGAGAGAGCTGGAGTTGGAAGGAGATCGTCCTGCAGTATCTGGTCTGGAGAAGCTCAGGAGGTTTGGAACTAAAGGTCAGTTCAGGTTCAGGTTGAACTGAAGGAAAAACTCGGCTGTAAATTCAACAATGATTTGGAATTTTAAAGAGTTCTAAAGTCAAAAGTAAACCTTGTAAACTTTAAGGGAATACTGAGAATTTTGGGGGGAAAAATTGTCGTAAATCTGACATAAAACATGTTAAATTTGAAGACAAACTAAAAACGAGTTTAATTTTTCTGTATTTCTTCAATTCTAAAATATTTATCTTCAAAATATTCTTTTTATTTTCATTTCTTTCAAGTACTTTTGGATTTAAATGTGTTTTTACATTTTTCTTCGCTGCTCAGACTCCTGTAGACTATGAGCACAGCACCACCTGCAGGTCCAGGTGTGTCATCACACCTGGACCTGCAGGTGGATCCAGGTCAAGTTTGGTCACTCAATACACAGAAAACGAGGCGACAGGAATCAGGAGGAAGTCTTTGGGAGACCTGGAGAGGCTCTCTATGGCGTCTCTGAGGGGCACTAGAAGCCCCTCCCTCACAGGAAGCTGCACCTCCTCCGTGTCGGCGATGACCAGCATGTGGGGGCGGGACCGCTGCGGGCTGAGGTCGTACAGGTGGATCCTGCTGTCGTACGACATCAAACCGACGGGAACGCTGCAGGAGCCAGCCTCCCTGCAGCAGAGAGGAGCAGATATGATGCTTTAGCTCCACAGGGGGAGGAGCCTCTGCAGGTGGGGGCGGAGCTTCACCTGCTCATAGAGCTCAGAACTGCCTGGATTTGTTGAGTTATGAACTCCAAGTGTCCTCCTCTTTGAGCTGAAGCAGAAACATCGACGGCGAACAGCAGAGCAGCTGGTTCCTCCTGAAACATTTCAAAATAAAAGCATGAAGGTTTCAGGAACCAGATGAGGAGGAGGAGGGAGGAGGAGGTGGGTCTACCTTCTGAGGGCTGATGACCTCATACGAGCCCAGACTCAGCTCAGGTCTGAGGTCTGCGTCCACGCGGACGCCGTTCACTCCTGTGGTGGGCTGGTAGTGTTTCCACGCCACTGAGGCAGAAGAAAAAACCGCCGAGTCAGGAATCGATGAGTCGGCAAAATGTCCTTCAGGAGAAGATTTCTGATTCGGATTTCACCCTCGTTGAGTTTCCCACAAAAGGGACAGTAAAACCTTTGCCCGCAGTCCTGCCAGCTCATGGGGGGGCACATGGAGGCGCCGCAGGAGCTGCAGCCGTCAACGCGCTCCGAGTCCTCGCACAGAGGGGGAGGGGCCTGCAGGACAGCAAAGGATTGTGGGAAAAATCTCATCATTTTTATAAATACATTTTTACAAACTTAAATGATTCTGAGCGCAGACATTCAAGTTTAGAAAAATAGAATAGAATAGAATAGAATAGAACAAAATAGAACAGAATAGAACAGAATAGAATAGAGTAGAATAGAACAAAATAGAACAGA
>NC_050520.1:1271715-1272203 GCF_002922805.2 Oryzias melastigma
ATAGAATAGAATAGAACAGAACAGAATAGAATAGAATAGAATAGAACAGAATAGAACAGAATAGAATCAAACAGTATAGAATAGAATAGAATAGAATAGAATAGAATAGAATAGAATAGAATACAATAGAATAGAATACAATAGAATAGAATAGATTTAACGACCTCTGCAGCGTTCGGCCTCCCCAGGGGGGTGACCAGAGCCCCCAGAGGCAGCCGGCTGAGCGCCCCCGCCTGAGCCTCACAGGGTAAACAGTAGCAGGTGGAGCGGATCACGGAGGGACTGGCATTACCTGAGATTGGAAAGAGGCGGAGTCAAACTGAGAGAAGTCGACCAAAGACTTGAAAAGCAGCACAGGTGAGTTCACCTCGGTCCTCCGTCACACAGGAAGTGGTGGGAAGAGGAGGAAGAGGAGAGAAGGGCTCTGAGATGAAGGTCCTGCCCCACCATTCAGCTCTGTCCTCCAGCATGACCTTCACCTGACCCAC
>NC_050520.1:1272209-1276643 GCF_002922805.2 Oryzias melastigma
GGGGGGGGGGGGGGGGGGGATTTATGTTAGTGTTACTGTTATCATTTACATAAATGAAGTCGAGTTTTTTGACATTCAGAAAACATAAAGTAAAAGTTCCTTTTTTTCTAAATGTGAAACGTTTTATAACTTTTAATAGAGTTTCCTTTGAGTCCTTTCAAAATAAAAGACACTGTGCCACATGGGATCCTCACAATGCAGCAAATTAGAGGTAGTTAGTGAGATGACAGTGGTGCTTTCAACGTGGGGGGGTAAAAGAGTCTCGACTGAGGGGCAAAAGAGTCTTAATGGGGGGGTAAAAGAGTCTCGACTGAGGGGATAAAGAGCCACATGTGGCTCTGGAGTCTGAGGTTTTTGGCCCTGGTTGAACCTCAGGTGTGTCCTTCGGTCAGCACCACAGGTGTGAGCACACCTGGGATCAGCCTGCTTCTGATTTCTGTGTAAATGAACTCACGGCGCTGGGCAGCGAATCCGGATCCAGACCGTACCGGGAGGCAGAGGGGGGGTGCTGCAGACAGGGAAAATGCTGAGTCATCAAAACCCTTCAAACATGAGAAGACATATTTCTGTGTTATTTATGTGACAGGGTGATTGTGCTTTTATTTTGTAAGCAAACTTTGGCTCCGTCCGGCTCGGACCAATCCCTGCTCACTGATGACGTCCGGCTCCAACATGGCGGCAGCCGTTTGCAAAAACTGGCGACAGAATTGACTTAATTTGGTTGGAGCCGGACGTAAACGGTTTTCTATGGATGACGTCACTCAGTCCAGTTCTCTGATACTGTCAATGGCTGGAACCAAACCAAGTCGGAGCATTTTCAGAGCTTTAATTGATGTTTTTTTGTGAGGTCTCGTTTGTTCTCGCGTTTCTGGTTGGACAGGAACTCCAAAGACTGTTTGGTCTTTGGATGAAGAATGACTCGTGTGACAAACTGGAAATATAAACAGGTCAGGTTTCATCCCAGCTGATCTGATCTGTTGTTCTCCCGTTCACTTTAAACCAAACTGAATATTTGTTAACAGTAATAATGCATGTAAACAAGTTTATTTGTAACAACATTGAAACATGAAACTAACTTGAGGAAACATAAAAAGTCCAGATGGAGAAGTGGAAACATTTTTTCTGCCTTCCTTTTTGTTTAATTGTTGAGTGAAACCAGATCCTAAATACCTGCTGTGATGCATGTCTGTCCTCTTCAGCTCCTGGAGGAATAAAGTTTGTGTTTCCTGCAGAGACATTCAGTGAAGTCGCAGTGAAAACCTTTAAATCCTCATTTCTGTTTGTGATCAAGTCATTCGAGCGACTCGTCCATCAGAGGAGAAACTAAAGGACGAGTTCTTAGGGTTTCTCACGTCTGACCAACAAACATACCTGCTGGAAACTGAAGCTGCAGGTGAGCGGAGGCGGAGTCAAATCCACCTGAAGGCCTCGGATTGGCTCCTTCAGCTGCTGGTCCTGATGCTGCGCTCTCAGGAGTCTGGAGCGGAGGAGCCTGGACTATAGAGGGGGGGGCTGCAGACGGACAGACCTGCTGGGGGGGGTGAGGAGGACGACACGGAGGAGCGTTTCCTCCTCGGAGGTCAGGTGGATTTGCGGCAGAAAGCTGAGCTTCAGGGCCGAGTCGGAGCTGGTCCCGACCGCTCGGGTCGCCCCTGCTGTGGGGGCTGCTGCCCCACGTCTGCGGGGGGCCCAGGCTGAGACGATGAAAACTGGGCAGAGGATTGTAAACAGGTCCCTGAGCAGGGGGCCAGCCGCCCTGCACCCCCCACTGCTGAGCGGGAGGCTGGTTTAGGTGGTTTGTGGGGACATCCATCCGTCTCCATAACAACCAACCTGCCGACACCAGAGAACACTCACTTTAGTTACCTTTATCTGATGCTTTTATAGCCCAAATATGTCAGAATGTTTCGTTCTAACAGCAGGTTGAGTCTGTTTTAATGGGTTAAATGTGTTTAAGATAATTTACACTGAAAATCATGTCGAGCTGAAGAGAAAAAAACACAAATTTCCTTCATTCATCCCAACAAAAACCTGTTCATTTGGGAAACACAGCACGTCCAGTTTGATGAAAGTTGAATTCCACTTAAATATTATAAAAATAGAATCAATGTCAGAATCACTTCTGATGCTGACAAGTGTTTTATTTTGAAAGCACCAGATCTCGTCACGTTTATTTAATATTATTTTAATCTACAAAAATAGTTGGAGTTCTAAAGAAAAAAATGTTTGATTGGTAAAAACTGTCGTTGCTAAATTGTTCACATCATGCTGAGTTTTCCCAGACTACATTTTTATGTATTTTTCAAATGTTTTTCCTTTTTTTTTAATTTAAGAAAGTTTTACTTTTTAATAATAAATTTAACATTAATAACAATATCAAAATAATACATTTATTAAAAGTGTGCCATTTAGTAATATTGTTTGTACATCTGTCATAAAAATACATTAAAATATAAAAATGTTAATTTATTTTCATTTTTTAAAACAATTCTCGCGATATCTTATCCCTACTGTCCTGCATTAGACTATCTTCGTCGTTTCAAAATAAAACAGAACAGTAACAGTGGTCATTACCGCGGTGTTCGGCGGTTCTGGTCTTTTATTTTGTCCGCTTTAAGCTAGCACGATGTCCGTCTGAGGTTCCGCTGATGCTGCAAACACGATCCTCGGTTCTGACACGAACCAGGAACACGGAACCGGTCCAGATTAACGGCAGAGACTGAGGAATAAACTCGAATCTGCATCCAAAATCCCGTTTTTCCCGGTGACAGAAACCGTCGGACCGTCAGCGGAAACAGCTCCGGTTTCAGCTCCACAGCGACACAAACCGAACGCTGTGATTCATGTTCAAAACCAGGAATCCGGTCACAGGAAAGATCAACATGTTCAACCAAAAGTTCAGCAGAATCGCGTCCGACCGTCTGCAGACACCCGGTATTTACGGGAACGTTCGAATCCCGTCAACGAGAGTCAGAGGAAGCGTTTCCGGTTACATTTTACATTTTAAAAAATAAAAGCCTGCTGGAAGCTCCAGTCAGAAACCAGAGAGAATCCAGTCTCTGATTCATCCGCTCCGTCGCCTCACAGACAGAAGGTTTGTAGTTTGAATCCCTCTCTTGATAAATGTGAGGGAATGTGAGCATTTCCGCTTCCTGTCAGGAACCGGGAGCTGTCCATGGTGGAGCACGTGACCCCAACAAGAAACGTGGACAACAGATGAGTACTTTCTTTTTTCTGACAAGAACATTTTCAGTTTTCTACAAACTACCCCCCTGGGATAGGCTCCAGCAACCAAGAGACCATAAAATGGAAAAAGTTGATTCAGGGAACTGGATAGATGAAATTAAAGAATAAGTCATGGTCTCCTCATCGTCTTCCTCTCCTCCACCGTTCTGATGCGGGCTACTTCCTCCATGCTTCCTCTGTGCGGTCTAACATGCTCCTCTTTCATCTCTTTCACAGTTCTCCCTCCATCTCTCCATCACACCTGTGGAATCTGTCCACTTGTTTCCATCCGTCCCGGACATAGACTGTATATAAAATAATAAAATATTATTAATAATAATATTGTTTTTACAGTCTATGGTCCCGGATCAGCCTAATGTGCTGCACATCCTTCCATCTGTTTTGTTGAAGTTAAAACTCAGGTTTGTTAAAGTCTACAAAATTCTGTTGAACTATTATTTAGTTATTACAACAAAAACAAACTGACCTTCTAAAATCAAATATGAATTATTTCTTTCAAAATAGTCTTTTATTTTGAAACTTGAAAAGCAGCAATAGTTGCAACAAAACCCCCTGAAAGGAATGTTTCCAATTAACATATTTTACTCAGAAAAATATTATTTATTTATTTATTGTTTACAATATGCTTCAACTGTATCCAGCATTCAAAGGGAAAATCAAAAAGGTAATTCTAACTGGAATTATACGGAGGTAAATTTGGGCCAATATCAATTGAAACCCAAATAAAAGAAATTGAAAAAAAATTGGTTTGGTCAAAAAAATTAATAAATAAATAATGTCCATAAGTTTTCACTATTCTAAAGGCAAGGTAAGTTTATCTGTATAGCAGATTTTACAGAGTAATTTGCAACCAGGCCACAGTTGCAAATAAGAAGGCTGTTCTTAATCTGTCCTGCCTGGATAAATAAAGGTTAAATAAAAAATAAAAAGAGACAAATTAAAGTGCTTTACATAAAACATTAAAAGAAATAATCAAAAAAATAGTAAAAATGTGATCATTAAAATAAAATTAAAAGAAAGTAAAAAGATTTTAATTTAAAACAAGCATAGATAAACATTCAGACGTAAACTTTTGAATACATATTGGCAGGTTTGATATTGGTCTGTAGTTGTTCATTTGAGTTTTGTCTAGACTGTCCTTTTTTAGGAGAGGTTTGATAACAGCTGTTTTCAGTGGTTCTGGGAAAA
>NC_050520.1:1278903-1304728 GCF_002922805.2 Oryzias melastigma
GAATTCTCATCACTATTGTGGAGGGAAACAAGAAAAGAAGGTTGTTTTTACTTTGTCTGATAGTTTTGGAAGTATTTAAAAAAAGAGAAAAAAACATTCATAAAAACTGATTAGTTAGAAGTATTTTTTTTTTTTAATCATTCATTAATGATAGTAAATGTAGACTGTTTTGACGAGATATACGTTCAACTTGAGCAAATTGATTAATTATGCTTCCCACTTATATAAAAAATGTACACTAGATTGTGGAGGGACTGTACATCAATACAGACTAATTTTTTTACCTTTTTGGATGCTAGTGTGCCGCAGGATTTTTTTCATGGAAAAAGTGTACCTTGGCTCAAAAAAGGTTGAAAAACACTGATCTAAAGCAAATATTTTTCATGATGTTTTTGAAGAAAGTAACATCTTATTATAACTGTATTTGCTATCCCCCTGGTATGTAGTGTTTCTTTTTTTGTTCCATGTCTTAAGTTCTGAAAATAACGTTTTTAAAATAACTAAATAAATAACCCATTGGGCTACCCGATCACCCAGCTGCCGCAAATCAAATGTAAAACTCTCAACTCGCGCGAGTAATAAAGTTTAAGAAAAAAAAATCTGCGCAAAAAGGAAGTGACGTAATACATAAGCGCATGATTAGGGCGTGGTTGGGGAAAGGGGATCGGGTAATGACATGGAGGAGATAATGCACTTCCATTGGGGGACCTCATAGCTCGATAAGTCCACTATTTTTACAGTCAACGTGTAGTGTCTAACAAGTGTACGTAGTCTTTGCCAAAAGAGAGGCAGTATATGTTGTGTGGCAAATAAGCTGCTAGAAAAAAGCCCGGATGTCACAGAATACATAACTGCTGCTTTCTTGTGCAGAAGTTCTCTCTGAGATGGCACAGACAACCACAAAAAACATTAAAAACATTTTTACAAAGAAAGAGAGCAGATATAAAATGCCATGGAAAAAAGAAGAAAACTGAAAAGAAGGAAGTGCCTTTAGGCAAAAAGTAATCCATTTTATTGACCCACAAGTCTACGCATCCTGAGTCCTATACTAACAGTGAGTCAGTATACTTTTCTTTTTATAAACTATCAATATATGATCAAATTTCAAATTTAATCTAAATGAGCTAGAATACTTCCTACGCTAAACATGGTCTACCATATATCAAATAAACCTAAAGTGTAGGCCTATACTATTTGCTAAGGCGGATGACTAGTATTAGCTTCATAATTCTAACATCCTACATTGTAGTGTAGTGTAAAGGGTAACCAAACAAGGAATTTGGAGGCTGACTCCACCCACAGCCAAAATTTGAAAATCCGGTGTGAGGGATGGGGCTGGGAGACAGGACTGTTATCATTACTGGAGCGGTGTGAAACAACCCACAAGTGCGTCAGCCCTGAGCTTTTTTTGTGTGTATTAAAATTTCCCAAGAGCCTTCCAGTCACTTCCGATGCTTTTAGCGTCCTTTTTCAACTAGCCAAGATGGAGGGACAACAGCAGTGGCAAACAGATCAAGTCAAAAGGCCAGCTCCATATCTCTCAGGATCCCAGTTTGCTGTTTGCCTTTGGTTCGTGGACCTAGATCCCATTTAGATTTTGGCCCTATGAACGAAAAAGTTTGGGCACCCCTGCTTAAGGACTACAGATGAAAAAAAGCCTACACTAATTCTGGCACATTAATGTGCTCTGTCCCTGAGAAATAAACCAATAAATGAAATGGAAAAAAAGCCCCATTTTCAGAGGTCCCTAAATCAAAAAGTTGATTTAGGGTTGATTTACATGCTTACTTCTTTGCACGTTTTAAACCTGTTTTATAAATGTCACTTCTGTTTAGCGCCAAGACAAACCGGAAGTCCCCTCTGGGCGGGATGTTGTTGTCTACGTCATTCCGTGTTGCTAGCTCTCGCGGCTTTGGGGATCCACGCACAGGTGTGATGCAGCGGCACATCAAGGGCGCGGGGCTCCACAGGTAAACCCCCTCTGATCACGAGCCCAGGTGAAGTTGGAGTTCTCCTGATGACCCTGAAGGTTCTGCTCTACTGGCCCAATATCATCGGTGAGAGCACGCCTGTCTACACGGAGTCTGCTCCTCTTCTGACCCGCGGCTCAGGCGGAGCTCCGAGTGTGTGAGCCCAGGGGATTTGATGAGCCGGCATGTATGCCAAGCGAAATGCATCATAAACCACCAGGAAAAAACGAAGAAAATTACGGCGTTTTAGCCACCAAAACCACCATTTGTTATGCACCTTTTAAAAATGGCATGTAATTGACGCTGAGTGGTATGGCAAGCCAAAGGGGCTAATAATCGCCAGGTAAAGCGCCGTAAAAAATGACGTATTGGCCATGAAAAACGCAACTTTTTCCTTACCCTTTAATTTCTGGATAATCTTGGTTGGAACGTTTTAGATATTGATGCCAAACAATTTAATTTCGATTTCTGAGTTTAGATAGAAAGTACAGTTGAGCGCTAAAAGCAGTCTGGTAACACAAGAAAAGTTGCATGTGGAACCTAAGGTTGGGTACCGAAGTTCAGTTCCAAGTAGGAACCGTTATGATTTTCGCGGTTCTACCGAAACCGAAAGAAGCTGCTGCAAACGGTGTCAGTGGTTAGTTTCATTGAACATCTGTTGGTCTTTGTACATGTCAATCACTTCTACTCTCTTCAGTACTTTGAAGTTCTAGCCAATCCCATTGCCTTTCCTGCAATAGTGGGCGGTCTCATATAAAACCATTGACTGGGTGAGCACACGAACACGCGCAGCGCTCGAGTGTCTGGCTGCATTTCACAAAAGATCAATTTGGCAGGTCGCTGCGTTGCATCAACCAATCAGGAACTCAGCTTTGGACAGGTAATGTTTTCAGTGACCCGATCAGGGGGTAAAATACTAATCTAATACCAGCGTTTTTGTCCTGTCACAGCGCGGTGGTTCTCTGGCTGGAGGCTCCCGGACTACAGCGGCGCTCACGAGCTCCACCGACCGCGAGAGAGACAACCGCTGAGGGGAGCGGGGAGCGCGGGCAGCCAGCTCGGGTCTCCTGAACTGTGATATTTTATTTATTTTCATTGAGACTAGGGCTGTGGATCATTGCTAAGGTGGCAATCCAATTCGATTCACAAATCGAACCACGACACAGAAACAGCGGAAGCGACTGTAATTCCAACACACCTCCCCGAGTAAGATTAAAACCCTGTAACCCCTCAGACAAGCTCAGGATCACATGTTTAACAGGTCCCGAGCTGCAAATTCGCTATGCAGCGAAAGAGGGGAGGACCGCCACTTTGTGGCTGGGAGGTTGTGGAGCTCTGATTTAATGGGAACAGCCAGCACGTCAAAAAACGACACTCAAAACGTCACTTTTTGATGGAGGTCTTGACAACCGCTTTTGCACTGGAACACCCCCCACCCCCGGGGCCGTAAGGTTGGGGACCACTGCTGTAGATTGCGGCTGTGACCTAGAAGTTGATGCTAGGCCACACTCCCTTCTGTGACAGTCATGAACGGTGTTATAGAGGCTTGGTTTTGAATACGCTTGAACAGCATACTGGATGCGCGGTTTTGAACTCGATAAAATGCTGCTTTATTCACCCATCTTGGTAGAAGACAAAATGGCATGAACTAGGTGCTACTTTAAAAAAACAAAACAAAAAAAACGGCGTCTGTGAAGGTCAAAATGATGTTGTTTACAGCGTTTTTCCTTGTGTTTCATGGTACTTTTTGCTTGCCATAGACTGGCAGATTGTGTATAGGTCCAGTGGTTATGATGGCTGATCTGTGTTCCAGGATACCTCAGGATCAGTCTGGTGTTTGCTGCCTGTTCAGTCTACGGGACACCGGTGGCGTTCCTCTGGCTGTACTTGGTGTCCGCCGCCCTCGATGGTAACTTTGACCCTCACTGTTCTATTTTTATGTGTTCATACCATAGACTGTAAAAAACAATGGACAGAGCGAGCACTGAGGTCCCCCATTGGAAATGCATTACTTCCTCTCCTCGCGAAAGTAGGCCGCCGCTTTCACCGTCAATTCCTGAAACGGATACCGCCATTTGCAAACAATCTTTAGCGATTGGTCTGAGTCATAGTTGAGTCATGGAATCTACAGGAAGTAATGTCGCCAATCAGGAGTGAGATTATTGCAACCGTCTGCCTCTTTCCACGCCTCGACCACGAGACCGCGGGATGTAAACAGCTTCTACTTTAATAACGGCGGCTCGGGAGAACTGTACAAGTCATTGTTCAACCCTTTGAGGGAGAACCATTCCAACATTTGATTCTGTCAGCGGTCCTTTGGGATTTATTGACATTTATTCCTTTTTGTCGAGATAAAAGGAGCATTTGGGTGACGCCGCTGGAGAAATGCGCGTGTCCCCCTTCGCGGGCCGCAGCTTTTCAGTTGTCATTCGCGGCCAGGTTATAGTCTGATCAGATGCACGTGAGAAACGCGTTCAGCTGTATTTAAAATAAATAAACATCCTAACAAGTGAACAGCTGGATCTTTTTTTTTGTTTGAAGATACGACCAGGTCCAAGTTTGTCTCGCGGTCCTCAGACGGCTGCGTCTAATTCAGGCTGAAGCTGGAAAATTCCGGCGAAGCTTAAACTTTGGTTGGTGATTTTATGCGCATATATGCAACTTATAATTTATAAGCTACAATCAAAACAGTGAAATAAAGAAAAACGAACGTTAAAGAAAAAAGTCCAAAGCACATAACTTCAGAGTGAAATCTATTTCTACAGAGTAAATCCTCATCTAAAAATGTCGACAGCATGCTCCTCTTGTTGTTTTAAACTGCTGCATCGGTACATTCCATTGAGGAAAACAACAGTAACATTGTTGAATTGTAAAGTAGGTGTTAAAAGGTCTTCACGGACCCATTGATGAAGTCTGCTCCCATTGGCTACCCGTCATCTGTCAATCAAACCCCCCAGACGAACAACGTCAGACCCACAAACGCTTATTGAGCCATCTGATTGGTCAATTTATAACTCTAATTACTTGTGATAATGGAAAAAAATCTTTAAAAAAAATTAGGATTAGAAAAAAGAAGTTAGCTCGTACTTTATGAATCATTTCAATAAAATTTACATATTAATGATTTAGTTTTCAAGGAGGCTTCTTTATATTATATTATATTATATTATATGTTTATATCCTGATAGTCAGTCACACATTTTGTACATAATCCTAAGCCTAAGAGCCAATATACTGATCAGCAGTGGTGTGCAGGATTTATTTTCACTTTGAGAGACTTTCTCTGCACTTTTACCTGTAAAAAATAAAATACATTTTCAGTTTTCACAGTAGTGAACATCCCAGCTTAGAGTTAGCTTGTGAAAAGCTTGTCTGCTGTCTGATTTTCAAAGAAGCTGCCAGAGTTCTAACCAGTAATACTGACCATGTATATCAATGCGGCTCAGAAGTCCTTAAACTGGACTCAGCAACATAGAATTGATGTCAACTTTATTTAAATAATTTTTCTGATGACAGAAGACATGTATTAAGAAAATTAAGCTTAAAATTGCATTTTTGAGTATTTCTTTATCCAAATATTTGTAAAACAGGAGCAGAAAAATGATGCTTGTAGATGTTAAGATATTTGGGGAGAGTGTAAACCAGCGGTCTACAACCTGCAGCTCCAGATCCACATGTGTCTCTTTCATCTCTCCATGGTGGCTCCTTGGTCCAACATGAAATAAGTCATGGAGACTGCTGATCCAGCCATGTCGACCGTCAGAGTCAGCAGCTCCTGATAATGGCTGTCTAACCAAAACTACTTTAAGAAAACAAATAAACAAAGCCTGAAAACTAAGACTACCAAGATCCAACCCCAAACTAAAATAACAAAACCCAGCAGTGTAAGACTGCTGAGGACAAAGAGGGGAAAAAGAACAACAACAAAAAAAAAGAAACATAAAACAGCTTTTTTTTTAAAGTATTACTTAATTAGTATTTATTTAATTCAGATTAGTTACATTTATAAATTGATGTCTGAGGTTCACATAGATGATAAACTATGTAGGTTTTTACATCCTGTTGTTTGCTCAACTCTACATCCAGAATGAACAGATTTTATATGCAACGCAAAACTTTGGTAAAACGTTTGATCTTTTATGAGTTAAAACATATTATCTTATGCTGCACAACAGTGGTTACTAGCTGTCCAAAGCTGCATTGAGATGATCCTGTTTGGCACAGAGTGTCTCATTCTGAAAATTAATTATTTGAGCTTTTGTCAAAAAAATCACATTTTCAGAGATGCGAGGTTCTTTTTATATTTTTGTTTGTGCCAAAAATAGACACAATTCATATTTATTATTTAATAAAAAGGTCATGAATGCAAATCCAAATTTCTTCAAGGCTAAAGTGAGACTATGCTGTTCCTTCTAGGTTTTATCAGTAGAAAAGGAGCCCAAATGGCTCTTTTACTGTTAAAGGTTGCCTACCCCTGGTGTAAACAAATAGATGATCGGAAGTAGGGTAGGTATTACTCTGTTCTAGAAAACTATACACGTTCTTTGCTTTGGGCTAAAAACATCACAATCATAATTAGATCACTGGGAACACTTTAGCAAAAGCTCAGAAAATGATCGGACTGTAATGGAAAGGTTGAATATTTGTCGTAGCTCCTGACATACAAACCGAGAAGGGCTGAGATCTGCAGTCATCTGGTAGAACTTTCTGGTGGGTTTTTTTTTAACGTTTTCCACTAACTTAATTTTAGACTTTTGGTTTGTGTTTTTATTCCCTCTAATAATATTATAATTCATTTAAATATTTTACTAGCAGTAATTTAAGCATCTGTGTGAAGTCCCCTGAACGTCAGTGTGTTTGAACAGGTTAAAGCTGCTTTGCCTGAACGTCCACCACAGCCTTTCATGGTTGCAGGTGTAACCTTCAGGTGTGCTCTACCTGCAGGAGTGGATGGCTGGCTGGCACGCAGGCTGAGACAGAGGTCCAGGTTTGGGGCCTGGCTGGACGTTGTGGTGGACAACCTAAGCAGAGGCATGCTCTGGAGCCGACTGTTTGAGGTCTGACTGATGATGATGAAGAAGCAGTCACATGTTGCAAGGGGTGTTTAAAACAACAACAAAACTGTTTCAATGATCCTCAAACAAACTCTCAGCAAAACGTTGTTTTATTGAAATGAGCGCATTTACTGTTTTTACTGGGAAACCTTTAGAGAAACAGACTGTTGTTGATTGTGCAGTATTCCGATTTTTCTGTGCTGCAGTGGGGTTGGCTGGTGTCTGCTATGGAGTGGTGTGCGTTTGTGTGTAACCACAGCAGCAGAGGGGAGCAGTGGAAGGCCAGCTTCGACAGCAGCCCCCGCCTCATTCGGGCCATCATGGCGAACGGTAAGACGCGGTCCGTGCTCGGTCAGCTGAGGCGTCCGGCTATGAAGCAGCCTCTCTGCTCGCAGGTTTCTACACTCCTCTGGGCCTGTGGGTGGTGAGCGGGCTGCACCTCCTCCCCGTGTGGCTGTATGCGTGTCAGGAGGCCATAGACCTGCCTCTGTGGATCCAGGGGACGGGGGCTGTGGTCCTTACCACGGGGCGTCTCTTGGCTTTGTCCGCTGAGGTAGCAGCAGGTCAGATGTCATTTCCCTCTGCTAGTATTGGTGACTAACCGAGCCCTCCTGTGTGTGTGCAGATGTGGTGCATCTGGACGCACATTGAGTACCTGACCAGTGATGATCCCGAGGAGAAACGCTCCTGAAAGACTCTGCAAATCAAGCCTTTGCTGCACACATGCTGCAGGTTAGAACGACCAGGAAGTTCACCTCTGCTGCTCCTCAGGCCAAAGACGTTTGCAGGAGAGTCCTGGGAAAGCTTCACTGCACAGGAGAAGCAGCTTTGACTTTCTCCAAAGGTCAAAGCTGGGACACATTAACCAGGCAAAGCTTTATCAGCTGAAAATTCTTTTATTACATTTATGCTTATTTATTTGAGTTTTTTACACTCAAGATCATCAGTTTTGAAATGGTCCTGTCTGTTGTTTCATGCATTTTTCATAGGGTAGAAAAAAGTATCAGTGATGATCTGAAAGATTAGCCTCCCATATTGCAATCAAAACTTCAGACATTTGATTTTATTTGTAGTTTGTTTTTTCTTTTCTAAAGATTTACAAATCAATCCCCCTATTTCAGTTTTTAACCCCGATAACTGATCATTTCTCAGTGACCTCAGCAGCTCAGAGCTGATGGTGGTTTGTCATCTGTCCTGTTTAGACATGTTTCTGTTTGGCAGCTAAAGTTCTGGAGATCTGAAAGCTGCAGCTGCTAATTCCTATTCAACAGCAACAAAAACTTCAGGAAAGAATTAACTGTGAAACTGCTTTGATTTTGGGTTTCAAATAAAGATTTGTGGGAACGTCATTTGTTTTGGTGTAAATCGGAAACTTTAACTTGGTCATTCAAGTTTGGGTGTAAATGCCAACAAAGAAGTTGCTTTTGTTTAGAAGAAAATTTTGTCAGTTTTCCACTCTGAATGAAAAGTGCAGTGAAACTAAATGAGTCATTCTTTTGTGTAAAACCTAAATGAGCTACTTTTGTAAATCCCATGAAGACAGAGGTGTCGTGGTTAACAACATCCATTTTAATGTTTTTGCATGTAACAGTGAAGCATTAGGAGAACAGTGAAAACACACCATCATTACATGGTTTGAAGCAGATCGGACAGCCTCCTCTGGCTGCAGCTCCAGCTTTCCCTTTCAGGTCTGTCAGGACGTTTGACAGCCAGGAGGCCACGTTGCTGCCCTCCAGCACACGGGTGGTTGTGGTTTTTGTTAAATCTAGGCCTAACAAAAAAAAAAGTTGCATCCTCACTTTTGGACACAATACTTCATTGGAGCTTTTTTCATTTCACTGTCAAAGTTGGTGGAGAGCAGATCTGAGCAGAATGGTGGCTGCTCACAGCTGGCTCCAGAACAGTCCGGAGGGAAGTCCTGTTGAGCGGCAGAAGGGTTGAAGGATTCACATTGAAGTGCAGGAGCAGTGCTGTGGAAACATCCGGAGGGCTCCCGCTGCACCAAAGGCATTCCTTGTTTTCCTTCATTTGGAAACAAAACATTGAGCTCTGTGTTCAAGGCATCGCCACATTGTTCCCTTTTGCAATAATAATGCCAGCATTTGCCATCAGCCTGCACTGTGACTGTCCAAACTCTCACCTGTCCTCTCACTGCAGGCAGGTGTGGTCACTCTAGCTCCTGTGCATGTCCCGGTTCCAGCATCATGACCCCTCACTCGACCACTCCTGTCCTTCACAGGCTCTGACACAAACAGTAAATCTCCTCAAAACCGGTTCTCACTTTAAAGACAGGTCTAGTTTGGATATAGAAAGCTCTAAAAAGCTTCAAGGTCCAGTGCTTTTCTTCAGTCCCTCCTCCTCTTCAGACCGTCAGAACATTTAAGAGAACAAGTTTCCACTCCAAACTGGTTCATTCAATAAGCAGATATGAGCCATTCAGACGTTATAATTAGGTGGTTTAAGAAAGATCTTTAATAGTATTTTGGGGTTTAAAATATATAATTATCTGAACTAATTTCTAAAAATTTAAAGAAAAAGGCCTTCATTCCTGAAAGAAAGATCCCAGATATTCCCCTCTCACACAGGACATGTCACAGTTTGACCACCAGAGGTCACTGAACAGCTGGAACATACTCTGTTAGGGGAGAAACTTTTTAATTGGATCAAAACGTAAAGATTTATTGTTAAAAGTATGTCACATCAACAACTAATGCTCAAATGAATCCACTATACAAGGTCAGATTATTTTATAACTAGAATTGTAACGATGAATCGATTTATCCACAGACTGTATGTAAAATAACTGGACTGAGCGAGCCCCCCTACTTCCGTGTTCCATATAGGAAGTACCACTGGGTTGCAAAAAGGCCAAAGTCCCATTGACTTACATTGGGAAACAGACAGTTATTTCTCAGTCATTTTATATGTCAGAATAATCATTCTTCCTCTGCTGCTTTCTGATTAACTTCTTTTTTCTAATCCTAATTTTTTTTTAAGATTTTTTTCCATTATCACAAGTTATTAGAGTTATAAATTGACCAATCAGATGGCTCAATAAGCGTTTGTGGGTCTGACGTCGAACGTCTGGGGGGTTTGATTGACAGATGACGGGTAGCCAATGGGAGCAGACTTCATCAATGGGTCCGTGAAGACCTTTTAACACCTACTTTACAATTCAACAATGTACCAATCATTGTCCTACTGTTGTTTTCCTCAATGGAATGTACCGATGCAGCAGTTTAAAACAACAAGAGGAGCATGCTGTCGACATTTTTAGATGAGGATTTACTCTGTAGAAATAGATTTCACTCTGAGGTTATGTGCTTTGGACTTTTTTGTTTGTTTAACGTTCGTTTTTCTTTATTTCACTGTTTTGATTGTAGCTTATAAATTATAAGTTGCATATATGCGCATAAAATCACCAACCAAAGTTTCATCTTCGCTGCACTTTTCCAGCTTCAGCCTGAATTAGACGCAGCCGTCTGAGGAGCGCGAGACAAACTTGAAAGGACCTGGTCGTATTTTCAAACAGAAAAAAGATCCAGCTGTTCACTTGTTAGGATGGTTATTTATTTTAAATACCGCTGAAAGCACTTCTCACGTGCATCTGATCAGACTAACGTGGCCGCATGTAAAGAGACGAGTTGCGGCGCGGGCGCGAGGGGGACACGCGCCGGTCTGCAGCGGCGTCACCCAAATGCTCCTTTTATCTCGACAAAAAGGAATAAATGTAAGTAAATCCCAAAGGACCGCTGACAGAATCAAATGTTGGAATGGTTCTCCCTCAAAGGCTTCAACAATGACTTGTATAATCAGCCCAGTCTCAGTAAAATGCGTACATATGCCACGATTTGGGAAATACCGTGTATAATATACGCCAAAACCGGTTTTTGCGTGCATATAATACGCGCGGTCCTAAACGTGTTAAAATGTGTTTTCCACGTTTGACACGTCCCCTGGTGGAGGCGTGAGCATCACAGACAGCCCCACAAACGAACAATTTGCTTTTCTAACCCTAACCATAACCGTAATCCTAACCTTAACCGTGAACGACGTCATTTAGAAAAGAGCCGGAGGATTTCTGACCACGTGATCAAAGCGAAACCTAAAAAGCCATTCTCCCGAGCCGCCGTTATTGAAGCTGTTTACATCCGCGGTCTCGTGGTCGAGGCGTGGAAAGAGGCAGACGGTTGCAATAAACTCACTCCAGATTGGCGACAGTACTTCCTGTAGATTCCATGACTCAGCTATGACTCAGACCAATCGCTGAAGATTGTTTGCAAATGGCGGTATCCGTTTCAGGAATTGACGGTGAAAGCGGCGGCCTACTTTCGCGAGGAGAGGAAGTAATGCATTTCCAATGGGGGACCTCATTGCTCGCTCTGTCCATTATTTTTACAGTCAATGGATTTATCCAACCAGACACTCAATCAAATCAACCTTTACCATTATGTAACTGCTTCAAAGTCAAATTGATTAATTATATTGATCTTGGATGTCAGGTCATTTAAAATGAACCGATATGGACTATAAATCGTATCAGGAACCACGAATTATGATCTAACTCGAATCATTGTTGAAGTGAATCGTTCACGTCAGCTTACAGCTAGTGCTGGGCGATATGACGATACGCATCATGTGGGCGGTAGGAAAGCATCTATCGGGCCATTTCTCTGTCGTTTTTGTTTTATTGCTTAACTTTTGTACATAAATGTGGTTTCCTGCCTCAGGTGGAGGAGTTTAAATATCTTGGGGTCTTGTTCACGAGTGATGGAAGATCTGAGCGTGAGATCGACACGTGGATTGGAGCTGCGTCCGCTATTATGCGGTCGCTGCACCGGTCCGTTGTGGTGAAAAGAGAGCTGAGCCATAAAGCAAAGCTCTCAATTTACCGGTCGATCTTCGTTCCAGTACTCACCTATGGTCATGAACTTTGGGTCGTGACCGAAAGAACGAGATCCCGACTACAAGTGGCTGAAATGAGTTTCCTCCAGAGAGTGGCTGGGCGCTCCCTTAGAGATAGGGGGAGGAGCTCAGTCACCCGGAGAGAGCTCGGAGTAGAGCCGCTTCTCCTCCGCATCGAGAGGAGCCAGTTGAGGTGGCTCGGGCATCTGATCCGGATGCCGCCTGGACGCCTCCCTGGAGAGGTGTTACAGGCATGTCCCACTGGGCGTAGGCCCTGGGGAAGACCCAGGACACGCTGGAGAGACTATGTTTCTCGGCTGGCCTGGGAACGCCTCGGGGTCCCCCCAGAGGAGCTGGAGGAAGTGGCCGGGGAGAGGGAAGTCTGGGCATCTTTGCTTAGACTGCTGCCCCCGCGACCCGGTCCTGAAAGCAGATGGATGGATGGATGTGTTTTCCTACTAAAAACCTTATAACTCATGTACTTAAAAAATGTTTCTCATTTGCAACTATTCAGTTACATGTTACTGGAAAAAATAAAGTCAGAATAGTAACCCACGACCTTTTTTGTCATTTTTTTTCAGAGAATAACTGAAAATATACTTTATTTTGGTATATCATGATATCGTCCAGCACTACTTCCAACGCTTCAGTGTTCAAGAGAACATCTGTTTTTCAGGGTTTTATTTTTGAAATGTGTCCAATCTTTAATATCTGACCTTTTTTACAGTATGTTAAACCCTCTGAAAGGCCCCACTGCTTCACAGATCACACCTGTGACAGGTGGTCACCAGAGAAGAACTGCTTGCATTGGGTCTCCTGTCTGATCATTTTTCTGGAGTTTTCTTTGTGTGTATCTTTCCTCCTTCAAGCAGGAATCATGGCAGCTGCCTGCAAATCGCCACGGGGCTCTGAGGTGAGACAGCTGGTAAGTTCTGGACAGAGGAGGGTGAGGGGGAATGAAACGCTGGGACTTTGCTTTAATGCAGATTCTGAGAGCACAAAACGGAAAGGCCCTATGCCCAGAAACACACCCACACACACCCACACAGTACTGGTCCCCACTGTAGTGCCATAAGGGTAGTTTATTAAGCACTTGTCAGCATGGGTCTGTCTACCTGCAGGGTCGTGTAAGGCGGGGCCCCCAGACATCTGTGAGACTGATGGGCACGCACACACACGTATACACACACACACAATAAGCGAGTAAAGGGAGCGTTGTACGTGTAGCACCTTGTTTTCTGCACTCACGCTCAGGCTTCCTGACTGTTCAACAGTTCGGTCCGTCAGGACACAGAAACAAAGGCCCACATCAACATTACACCTCTGCATATAAAATATTGGCATTTAAATGATCTTGTCAATACTGAACAGGGAAAAAAAGAAAAGAGTTGAAAATGAGCCCTCTGAAGCCTGTTCAGTGTGCAACAACAAACCTGGTTTAACATTCCTCTGCAAGCACCTCAAAGCACGAGTTCAATGACATCCGTGTCAACTTATAAAAAGGAAAAACGAGAAGCCTTCAAATGAAACTGAAGTGTACAATCTTTCTATGATTTCACTGTACAGGTCAGACGTGCAGCAGAGTCCCTCACAGAAGCTCCCTGGACCTCCTCCACTTCACCAAAATCCAGGCCTTGCTGCTAAATCAAAAAGCTTGTGGTTCCAGAAGAAAAAGGCGTGTGAGACAGAGTGGAAGTCACATCTTCACAGGATGTTCAGGCTCTCCTTCACTCTCCTCACATCAGAGTTCAGGCTCAGGAGAGGAGCAGCAGCTCGCTTCTTCACTGCACTCCAGGCTGGGAATGAGGAAGCTGATGAAGTGACGTGTTTCTGTGAGAGCCGTGGAAAAGCCGGCCAGCCGCTGATGCCTGAATGTACCGTATGTTCAAACTAACTGTGTGCAACTGCTGCGTCACATTTGGGTTTCCTCCCAGGATCCCACCTGGTCTTTTCCTCTCTTCTTTCCCCGTCAGGAAAAAGAACACCACATTCACACCGGCGCGGGGGGGTCAGCCAAGACAGGGCCGGGTGGGGCCCAAGCTCTGGGCCAGCAGGAATGCCTGCACCACCTCCTGCGTCTGCTGGGGGGTTGTGTTGACATCCTCCAGAGCGTCGGCGACGGCAAACTGTCGGTCCCTCAGCCGGTTCCAGTTGGACAGTACGTTGTGGTACTCAAAGACCTTCTCAAAGTTTCCCACAGAGTTGTAGAGTTTGATCAGGCCCCTGTAGTCATACTCCAGCCCACTGTAGCCTTCCCCAAACAGCTTCTTACCTGTGTTCAGGGGAAAGCACCAGTTACTGGGAGTTTACTGCCTTTTACATGTAAAGAATTTGCTTTGCTAACAAAGTCAGGCTCTAAATCAGGGGTGTCAAATTCAATCACACAAGGGGCCAAAATCCAAAACACACCTTAGGTTGCGGGCCGAACAGGATAAACATTTATTAAACACTCTAAAACTACATTTTTAAAACTTTAAAACTGTAGCTTTTTAACATAGTTATGATCTAGATATATAGCATTAGCTGTGATAATACTAGTGTCACTGGTGTAAGAGGAATTTGACAGTTAAGGATTCTAGTGCTGATAGCTGAAAAAAAGCTGATAGCCCGTTAACATATTAGCTAAATGCCAAAATAGCCTAAAAAACTAATGAAAAAAAGCCTAAATTAGCCAAAACAGCCAGCATGTAGCTGAAATATTAACTGAGCCCCAAAATAGCCTGAAAAATCTCAGTAAATGCCAAAATAGTCTAAAAAGCTAGCAGAATGCTAATTTTTAAAACTTTACAACCATAACTTTTTAACATGATTATGAATAATAAAAAAGCAGGAATATTATTACAGAATAAATCAACTTAAACCTTAAATAACTTTCAATATTTTACTCTTCATAAAAATATATTTTGTCAGAATTTTACAAGTTAGAAATGAGCACAAGATAACATCGGGTCATTAATAACAATAATAAAATAAAATGATCTGGAGGGCCGGATAGAATTACCTGGAGGGCCGGATCCGGCCCCCGGGCCTTGACGTGTGGTTAAACTATCAGCATTTCTTCTCATGTCATAGGAACATTAAGACACTCCTGATGCAGCACACTTCACCAACAAACATTCAACCAGATCTGCCTCATTAAGGTGCATTCACACTGAACGTGGATCGCGTGGTGGAGGCGGTCAGTTTCAATATTAAGTCAATGGTGAGGCAATCTGAAGTCCAGCGGTGCAATTTGAGTGACAGGCGCGAATAGGGCAGTGCAGCCAAAATGTAAATATCTGATGTTTGACAGGTCGCCGCGTCGCATCTGCCAATCAGGAACTCAGCTTTGGGTATTTGATGTTTTCAGTGACTTGATCACCGGGTAGAATATGAATCCAATTTGTCCTGAACATCCATATTTTTCAATGCAATCAAGCTCAGGAACGCATTTTTTGACAGGTGACGAGCAGTGAAGTTGTCGCACAACGAAAGAGGGGCGGTTCACGCAAATTTGTTGCACAATTCGGGTTCGGTGTGAATGCACCTTTACACAGTGAGAGAGTGAGAGCCCGGACTGACCGATAGCGATGGAGCGCAGGTAGAGCCTCTCTGCATCCTCGTATTGGTTCATGTCGTAGTTGTACAGGGAGGCCAGGTGACCCACGGACAGAGCCACCTCGTAGTCTTCGTGGCCCAGCAGCTGCTCCTTGATCTTGATGGCTTTGATGTGCATCTCTTCTGCTTCCTGGTTACACAAACACACAGCTTTTCTCCTGTTTTATGCCCACCAGTAGAAAGTCTTCTGCACACCAACTCTGATATGACTGGGTTTGTTCACAGGGGTGAAGCTCAGCTTTTAATAAGGAAGAAAAAGCGCTGACTCGGAGCTCTGTCGTGGTTAATCCCACTCACAGAGCAGATGGATGAGGTGTGGATCACAAACGTCAGACTGGCTCAGGATAAGGCTAAACCATTCATTTGGTCTGCCTTGTGATGTTTGGGGTAGCTACAATGCCAAACAGTATTATTCTAATATTGTCTAGCTTGTTTTTCAGTTTTGATGGTGCTCCCTCCAGCTGTTATTTGTTAGCAGTTATCTGCTTCAAATGCATCATTTTACAGCAATCTTTAGGACTGTTGATGGTTCCTTAATGGCACCCTCTGGTTCCAACAGACAAATAGATATTCCTGGTGTGTCTGTGTTGACCCAGCTCCTGTTTCCTTCTTGCCGTTTTTTTTGGGTCATTCCTTTAGACTTCATCAAGTTGAGATCCATCATTTTCAGATTTACAGTTTAAAACCAAACAATATCTTGTGTTCCTGTGTGTGTGAGTACCTTAAACTTCCTCATGGACTGGTAAAGACGCCCAAGGTTTCCATAGTGTTTGGCGGTCTGGACGTTAAACTCTCCAAAGGCTTTTTTGGCCAGCTGCAGTGACGAGAGGTGCAGGTCATGAGCCTCTTGCAGGAGGCGCTCTTCGGTTTCCTTGTTGTGGCAGTCGATGGCGATTTCCTCCAGAATGAGGGCTGGTGGACACAAACGTCACTCGTGAACAGGGGCGTGTGCCGGCAGCAGCCTGCCCACAGGGAGCTGGCCTCACCTTTGACTCTCTTGGAGGACGCCAGCAGGAGATGGTCTTCAGGCAGAATATGAGTTATGATGTCTATGGCACGTTCTGCATGGAATCTGACAAAAACACACAACCTCACATGACTCCTTTCACTTCTCGACTCCCCAAAGGGGAGTTGGGAAACATTTGAAACTGCTGAAGTGAACACTAAGACACTGAGCCACTCTCTTCCTTCAACTCTACGTTAAACAAACACTTCCAAGAACGGGGAGTGTTCCTCCAATGAACTTGTTTGCCGTCTCATGTGGAGCAAAGGGAAATGAAGACTGACGAGGAAAAACTGGGTTAGAAACAGATCAGAGCCAGCTCAGAGCCAGTCAGACAAAGGAGATGAGCTGGAGGAACAGCTGTCCCACCAGTTCCACAAACCTTCACCACTCAACCCCCAACAGACTGATTTAGATGTCAAGTTTCCAATTTAAAACCAATATTCTTTGGCAATAGAAAAAACGTTTTTCACTAAGTCATCAACTACGTTTCTGTTCCGGTGACAGCAGGAATCCTCAGCAGGTTTGGACTCACAGAGCATTGTCAAATTTCCCAGAGCTGTACTGGTGGACATAAGAGGAGTAGGCCAGGTCTTCGTGGGCTGTGGCAACGTGGATGTTCTTCCCTCCAAACACAGACTGTCGAATGTCTAGGGCCGTCTGCAATAAATAGCAAGCGGCTCCAGTTAAACACGGCTCATTCAGGACAGAAGAGCTTCTTTTGCTGAGCACTTACCTGGTAGATTGCCACTGACTGACATATGTTATCTACGTTTAGCAGGTAAAATCCATAATCTAACAGAGTGTCGGAGTACTTGGGATGCTTGTGTCCAAAATGTTCTCTGTAAGACACAAATGGGAGACTGAGGGAGCAGCACAGGGACAGCGCAGTGCTGTTGAGACTTCATTCCACACAGCAGGTTACCTTGCTAGAAAGACAGCATGTTTGATCAGCTGCTCTGCCTTTCTGAACTCCCTCTTCACCACGCAGGCCTGCAGAGAAGACACAGAAGAGCTGTGGGGCACTGAAATCTAGAGTTTGAAGATTTCTACAATCAGCCTCAGAATTTTCTCTGAACCGTCTGCTGCTGGATTTAGTTTTTCAAGAGTAACACCTTTAAATTGTACCTTTGAGGCCTGTCGTAGAACATCGACGACTACTTTTACAGGCAGCCCTGGAGTGATTTCCTTCATAGCCTCTATACACCAGCGGTACGCCTGTGAGACAAGGACAGCACAGTCATCAACATGCGTCCACGGACTGAAGGCTCTGCACCCGGCCAGCAGATGTACCTCATCGTAGTGGCTTTTGGCGAAGAGCAAGGCACAGAGCTCGCCGTACAGCGCTGCCTTGTTGGCCTGATGGCCATGTTTGGCTAGTTTGTCCATGTAAGACTGGGCGAGCTTGAAGGTCTCCTCCCCCAGATGGTACTTACAGTTTCCATTACGGACATGAAGCAGCCTGATCGGATGGAACCAGTCAAAAAAACAATTAGACAACACAGTAAAGAGCAGCAAACCCCTTCAAGACGTGAAGGTAAGAACTGACCTGACGCAGCATTCCACAGCCCGGAAACAGTGCAGGACCTCGCAGTGGAGCGTACACAGCTGTAGGCACGACAGGAACACCTTTTCTGCATCTCCATACCAGCCGGCGTCAGACAGGAAGCCACCTGAACACAGGAGATCACAGCTGCTAACAGGAGCAGGGAGCTGAAATGATCCCCCCGCAGCCTTCACCTCCATTCTTTTCAGGCCCAACTTGCATTATGAACCTACCCAGCACGAAGCCGAACTGGATGGCCTTCTCTTTGACGTGAGCATCAGACTCTGCGATGTAGGAGCAGCGGCGGCTGAAGGAGTTGGCTAAAACGGAGGCCACTTTCACCCCATGGTCCATCAGGGCTTGAAAGCAGTGGTGCAGGAGATGTCTGCAACCAGAGTAAAGTTTACCCATGAACACTTCTGACCACATGGAAACGACAACAGTCCCACATAAAGCGCTTTCTTCATCTGCAACTGAAAGGAAAAAGAAAACCTGCAAACGTTGAAAGAACTACATTTCTGCACAGGCAGCCGGCACCAGACCATTTTAAACATCTGTCCTGGGACTACACATGAATAATAGCCTCTACACTAATTCTGGCTCATGGCAGTTATGCTTTTGATGTGCTCTGTCCCTGAGAAATAAACCAATAAATAAATAAATAAATAAGTCAATGACCATTAGAGTCTATATTAAATGTTATTAAACAAACATAAATATAACAGTAGTTTTTCCAAACTAAAAACCTTCAAGCGTTCCACAATATTTGAAGTGAAAATGATCATTTGTTGAATTTTCTGCATTAGGAGGTCATATTGACTGAAATCTAAAGTTATTCCATCAAAAACATCTTCAGAGGTCAAGTTCCATTTGAACATAAGACTCTTATGTGTAGCAGCTTCACAATTCTTGCATCCATTGAACTTTTTGGAGAGTTTCTGCAGGCAAAAAATCTCTGTGTGAATCAGTGAAAAAGCTGATTCCCTGAAGAGAAAAGCTGAAAGGTGAACGAGAACAGCTACTGTCAGTACTATAGTGAGGAGTCAAGCAGCGTGATACACACCGTCCTTTAGCTGCCTGTGAATGAGTTGAATAAAAGTTGACTTATTTGACCGTTTTTTTCTTTTGTTTTTTGCTTGATGTGCGGTACGGTCTGAAAAATACTTTACTTTTCAAAATTAAAAACAGTTTATTCTTCTTCAGCCACATGTGGCTCCGGAGGCTGAGGTTGCAGACTCCTGATCTACAGCAGAAGTGCAGTTTTAAAGATGTGCTTTAATATGACCAGAAAAACCCTGTCAGATTAAATGTACGGTTCTACTATGGGATTACTTGAAAGAAGCTCATTCTGCATGAGCAGTCTGAATGTTTTCATTACAGTTAGCATAGCAGCAGACTAAACTCATGCCTTTTCCCGATGGCAGCAGGATCCAGGTGAGCTTACAGAGTCTGTTTCTTACAGCAACAACAGGCGAGTCATTTACTGAAAAACCCTCCAAAACACACCAGAGGGAGTTACATGGACACAAACACAAAGGTAAACTTGCTGTCTACACAACAGCTGAACTGTTTAGGACGGCTTCTTTTCTCTGAGCATAACATGACATTGATCTTTCCTCTTTCTGAATACATGATAAATGTGCTGCTAGCAGTTACAACAACAACAGAACCGGCCACACAGAAGGCTTACAGTGGGTCTAATTGAGTGCAACCACAGGCTTTTCACTAGCGTTGGTGTGCTCTTCGTGAACACTAACTGGACAGATGTCTGTGTTCTGAAGGACAGACATGTTTCTTCACCTGCAGCTGTGGGACCGGAGTCAGAGCTTTCCTTACATCTTTTGAGGACATCATGTGATTGGTAAGAAACTTTTATATGATGCTCCTTAAAGGCCCACTCCATTGAAAATGTTTTGGTGTGTTTAACATAATCTTCTAATCATTCTTGCACTGGTAATGTCAGGATTTTTGATATTGCCTGAAAACAGCCTAATCAAAATTAAAGACAACTGAGATCAAAAGATGATCAGAGTTGGACTTTAGTGCAGAAAGCAGAATGTGTCCATGTGTTTGCATAAACTCTGATCAACACAATCCAACAGGTGAGGTCATCGAGCTCACTGACATCCTAAGACAAAGCGCCTCATCCTCCGTCTTGAACCACAATGCGGCTCTCTGCATCATTGTTGGAATGTTCAGCACATCCTCGGGAAGGATGGGAGAACTTCTGCACAAATGTTTTCTATGAAGGTCTGAGGATCCGTTTGTCTCTGTCACATCAGGACTAAACATGCTTCTGTTCATTAGCAGCGTTCTCCTAACATAAGA
The DNA here is from genome assembly GCF_002922805.2 of Oryzias melastigma. Lineage (NCBI taxonomy): Eukaryota > Metazoa > Chordata > Actinopteri > Beloniformes > Adrianichthyidae > Oryzias > Oryzias melastigma. Next base: position 1,299,307 of record NC_050520.1, read on the forward strand.
GCTGCTGCCAAAGACAAAGGAGCACTTGTGCTAAAAGTTGTGTTCTTACCTTTTGTCGGACGCCCGCAGCACTTTAGCAAACACCTCCAGCTCACAGAACTCTCCTCCCAGCTGGCAGAGGCGGCCCTGCTGGTACAGCTGAGACAAACACACAGAAGGCAAAGGTGAGGCGTCAGGGACAGACGTGCACTAACACCGTCGAAATCTCAATGATGAGTCTACAGAGTGGAGGTAGACCAGCTCAGGCTGCAGGTGCTCTGTCGCCGTGCACGTCTCTTGTTTTAAAACTGTCGGGCTCCGAGCTTTGCCGCCCGCTCTTCGCTTGTTTGGACATAAATATTTGCTGATGTCTGGCCTGTCATCAAAGTGCAGTGAGCTGGAAGTTTATCAGAGCCTGTGCTAGTCAAAGCTGCAGCTGCAGGGTCAGCCTCAGACTGACAGCTGCTCTGCTCTTTAACCTTAAAAAATACAATCAGATCACCAATTATCTCTGAAATGCTGAGGACATCTGCCAGGAGCAGACACTATTGTGTCATCTTAAAAAGGAAACCGATTTCTGTACAAACGCTGCTTTCTGCTGGTTTGTTTTCACCTCAGATGGGTCTCTGTCTTTGCTGAGTTTGCCGTGTTTGTGTAGGTGGCCTCAGCACAAAAAAGCAACAGGTGGTCAAAGATTTGGAGAAAACATGAATGTCAGTGTGTAGAAGGCGAGCTGGATAGAAATGTGAACTTCCCGGGACTTCACATGGACAGCACATTTCCTGCTGTCGTGTATCTGGTTGTGGGGCATAAAATCATCAGGCAGTAGTCACACATCACTCAGCAAATAATGTACTATGAACATAAATCTGGACCGTGACACTAAGATGTACCACACACCAAATCCTAATCTGATCCCGGGCTGTGGGACCTGAAACGTCAGGATACTCAAAGTCTCTGCTGAACGCAGCGTCCAGAACAAACACGGAGCAGCCTGCTGACAGAGACTTCCAAAGTACGGTTCTACATGTATCATTAATGACTGGACACGCTCTGGGAGGGGTTCTGTGTCAGCTTGGTGTTTTTAACATGTTCTAGAGGCATTTTTATGATGATAGAGCACATATAGCAGGAAAAGTAAGATTAAAACTGCATTTCTGAGTATTTCTTTTAGTGCAGTCATGTGATTTTGTGATTAATTAATCATGACCCGCATAGAATTAATTTAATTTATCTATTCTTATTCTCAATTATTTTTAACCAAATAACTTCTGTAAAAAGCCTAATTTTAGACCTTTTTTATTTAAAGTGTAGTAGCTTTATCTCTTAATAGATGTGTAGTTGTGGGCTTGTTTGCATTAGTACTGATGATAACTACAAAGTCACACAGTGATGATGTCACAGCAGCAACGTACAGACACCATGACGCACTGGGAGTAATGTAACAGGCGTTTTCAGCAGAGTTCAAATAAAACTTTGGTTTTTATATTTGAGAACACATCAACAGTAGTGGATTAAAAATAAGATTAATGCAATTAAACTAAATAACTCACTGATTTGTCTGTAAATATACAGTGTGATTAATGTGACAATTTGACATCCCTAATTTCTTTCTCCAGATCACAGAGAATCAGGAGGACACAAAAAATGCTGTTTGAAAGAGTTTGTCGGCCAAAGTCTCCATGCTCCTCTCCATTTTCATACATCCCCCAGCAGACAAATAGATCCATGAACGTCTTTGTTTTCCTTGTCTGAACTGGAATCTGGATCAGAACAGGATAGCTCCATAAGCACCGCTTATGTTAGCTTGTGAGGGGCCGTTAGCTACAGGGAGAGAGTGTAAACAAATGGAAGATGGGATGATGATAGTGTGTTTTTTATTATTTTGGCAAAAAACTGTAGAGTCCTCATTAAAAGATCACAGAGAACGTTTCGACAATAGTTCAAAAGATGACTGGAGTGGGACTTGAAGTCACACGCATGGACTGTATATAGAGAACTGGACCAAGTAAGTGTGATATCACCCATAGAAAATGCCTTACTTCTGGCCCCAGAGAAATGAAGACAATTCAGTCTGAATTTTCAACAAAATGGACGTGTCCATGTTGGAGCCAGACAACAGTGACTGCTTCAAGTTGGTCTGAGTAACGTTTCTATGGCAACTACTGTCACCAATCATGATTAATCTTGTTGCAAGTCCACACCCCATCTACTCAAAGTGGCTCAGGAGAATCTGTCAATGAAACGTTGGTGGTGGGGCCAGCGGGCACCACATGCTTTTACTGAGGAATCTGATTGGTTAGTTTATAACTTAAATAACTGAAGAACAAGAAAGAAAAATCATGAAAACACATTATAATTATCAAGAAGATGTTAAGAAAACAGCATCAGAGCAAAAATGCTTATTCTGACCAACAGAAAGACTGAGTAACAGCTGTTTATTTCTCTATAGAAGTCTAGGGGATTTTGGCTTCTTGGAGCCAGCTGGTACTTCCTGTTTGGAATGCGAGGGGGGAAGGATCACTCAGTCCAGTTTTCTTATACAGTGAATGGTCCCACAGGTGAACTTTCTAGAGATGGCACATTTATAAATACATGTTAAAAAGTCAGATAAATCTAACAATGTGATGAAGGAAAACATCTCTGTTGACCCGACCTGCTGCTCTGACACTGAACACACTGAGGTCTGTTGAAGAACATGCTGAGACAATTTGAGACGTTGTGAACTTTGCACTCTGAACGCCGATGCCTTCTCCTTCCTCAGAGCATGACATCATGGGAGTGACTCAGCAAAAGACTGACTCATTTTTATTATTCTGTAATGAAGAACCTTAAAGCAGACAGAAAGTCAATTCTACTCAAATTGAGCAGCAGGAGGAGCTGAACACAGACATGAGGTTTTCTGCACCACACTGATTATTTATATATGTCTGAACCTGTGCTGAAGAATGTAGTTTCATAAACAAAGAAAGTGACATATACTGTAAATACAATTCTACATATTAGCATCAGACCTGATGCAAACGTGGAATACAGGAAATCCTTGACTTTGGACTGAAACAGGCTGATGGATGGCAAACGCTTGCTTTGAAAGTGCAGAGGTCAAAAGCAATGTCTCACCTGTCTGCAGACTAAACTGCAAACATTCTGTCTTTTCTGCTGTGATGTCTGCTCTGTGCCCCAAAGGTATTATTTTCATCTGTGTTTGATATCTTTATTGTCATGCAGCTTTAATAAAAACTTTAAGTTTTTATTTCTACATTTCATAAACTGCTGTTTCAAATCCATCTTTAAACAAAATCACCTTCAACTATTTGGAAACTATTGACAGACAGCAAATCATTCTTGAGAGAGAGACTTAAAAGAACATTTTAGGTATCTCAATCCTAATTGAATCTCCTTTTCAACTCAACAATTAGAGGTAGAAGTTATAACCACCAGCTGATATACATCCAGTGTGACTCATTTGCTCGGCGAGATTTTTTTGTGCGTTTTTCCTTGACTTATTTTCCACTTCATGTCAGCAAATCTACATCAGAAACAAAACAAGCGGAGCAGCTGCAGTTCAGGATGGAGAGCGTCTGCCGGCCTCAGCCAAAAGCTTTGGTCAGGCTCAGCCAAGTCAACATACTAACTGCTTTTGTATGTGTACTGGTATGTTAGGACCAGTCTGGTTTCATCAATGGTGCAGCTTAAATATCTCACAAGTGCTCAGAATGGTTCTGAATGAGGTTCATGACGATCTATAAAAATAGCTATGAAAAGGCATAAAGAAAGGGAGAAGCTTGTAGCTGTGACATAGGTGCTACAGAGCCACAGGCTCCCCGCTCTGCTTCATTCTGATGCTTCCACTTGTAGATCCATGAACGTCTTTGTTTTCCTAGTCGGAGCTGGAATCTGGATCAGAATTGGATAACTCCAAATTTTGTTTGCCGCCCTTTTCGTAGCACTGCTTATGTTAGCTTGTGGTTATGGGGGATGTAAGCTACAGGGAGAGAGTGAAAACAAATGGAAGATGGGAAGCAGGGTCAGGCCTCCTCCATGTCAGCAGTCCCCCACACAAATCAGAAGTGAAATTCTAATAAACTTCTGCTGCACTGCAGAAAATATGTCCTTTTTTTTATTTAGATAAAAACTACATACTTCTCAATAAAAGACCACAGGGAACACTTTGAGAATAGATCAAAAGCTGATCGTAGTGGAATTTTTAAAACATTCCTATAAAATATAATTACAAAATTGCAGGTGGCTTTCTCACAAGTGTCAAGATTGTGAAGTAACGCATAACTAGGGGTCATGCTATGAGCTGGTTCTGGGGCCTCAGCTTATCCTGTTGTTACACTGCAATAGAGCTGCTGCAATTCATCAACTAATCGGGCAACGACTAACTTAATAGTCAATTAGTTGTTTATTTATAATATACGGAGTCAGAGTGTAGAAAAGTTGAACAAAAAAAATGCACGTTTTCATTATTTGAGTCAATGAGACCAAAACTTTATCTTTAGTGAAAAATAGTTCCATGTTTCAGATGCCAACCTCATTAGAGAGATCAGGAATATACTTTCCATCAAACTCATTTTGACAGGTGACCTTTGACCCTATATACCCTTTTAATATATATATATCTTGAGAGGGTGGATCACCTGCCAAAACGAGTTTGATGGATGGTGTAGGGTCAAAGGTCACCTGTCAAAACGAGTTCGATGGAAAGTATATTCCTTCTCTCTCTCTCTCATTTGATCTTATTTTAATACCAGAAACTAATGAAGGAAAGAAGCTGCAGGATTCATTAAGAGTTTTAAAAACTACCATCTTAATGGTCTTTATTTGTAGTTAGTTTAAAGCTAATGATGGTTATGATTTGTGTTTTACATTAACTTTGTGCATGACCCGATTAGTCGACTAATCGGCAAAAATAATCAGTGAGTAGTCGACTATTAAAATAATAGTTTGTGGCAGCACTAAACTGCAATAAACCCAAACAGCTCTAAAGTGCTTGATAATCCACATGAGCTTTTACTCACTCCTTACTCTTTGTGGATGCATGTTCCAGTCATTAAATTGCATCTTTTCCTGAAATTCTTCATACTTGTGTGTATTGTAACCCTCTCCTACAAGTGGCTCCTTTCACTGGTTTAACTGGAGTTCTCATTTGAATGACTTGTGTCAGAAGGACTTCTAAAAATATGTCTTCATATAAATAAATGAAATAGAAAGCATTAGGCTAGCCTTAAAGTTATAAAAGAGACTACATTACATTTGAATGTAGATGTGAGGATTTCGGTCTGTGTCTAGCTTATGGGACTCTGGCATATCAGCTGTTGTGAATTGGTGAGTTTACCAGTGTAGTTCAGTCAGTAAATGTCTGTTTCTGCCGGGATCTAATAATATCCTGAATTAAGTGAAGTATCACAAAAATCCTTCAAACGACTGACCCCCCCCC
>NC_050520.1:1304736-1305084 GCF_002922805.2 Oryzias melastigma
GTCTGCGTGACGCTCCCAGATGTTTACGTGCGCATATCTACTCAGCGACAGAGACGGTGATCTGGTTTGGTTCTGCGGTAAATCTGAGTATCGTCGTCTTTCGTGGCGGTCGTTCGTCGATCAGGGCCCCCTAACGATGGGAGCTAAGGTTAGCAGCAGTTAGCACCTGATCACAGACAGGTTTGGGGACACCTGAGCTCGTGCTCTGCTCGCTCTTACCTTATAATACACATCAAACTGGATGTTTTCCGGCAGCGAGCGGATGTCCCTCCTCGATCGGCTGTAGTTGTCCACCACGGCCGAGATCGCGGTGTTGTACAGCGTTTCAGGGATCCATTCGAGCTCCAC
>NC_050520.1:1305135-1321074 GCF_002922805.2 Oryzias melastigma
CTCGCCTGCCCTACTCCCGCCACCTCTCCGCGGGTGGAGCCCGTCCTCCGGCCGTCCTCATTCGCCCTCGGCTCTGACGTGCGGCGGAGTCCTGCTGTCGGGCCGTTGGTGCTGCCGCTCTACCACCGCAGCGGAGCCGCCATCCTGCCCCTGCGCCGCCGATGGTTATTCGTCAACCCTCCGGCAGTTCCGTGCCCCCGTGTGCACGTACTATTTACAGCGACGCCGTGACGTCATCACGCAAACAGCCTCGAATGATAAAAGCGCAACTCAGTTTTGGAAAATGTATAAAGTTCTTTTTTATTTAAACGTGTAAATGTGTTATTCATAAAAAACTAATTTGCATGAACTTTTATTTTTGAGGAAACTAATAAATAGTTAACTCATAACGTTTGGTCATTGGATTCTGTTTTGTGTACAGAATTCTTACAGCTGTGTTTGACATAAAGCACACTGAATTATAACAGAAAAATCTTAATTTTAGTACAAAAAAGCAACTACAATCACTGGTCATTTTATTAGGACCATCTAATGGTACACCTAATACTAGGCTGGACCCAATTTTGCCTTCAGAACGGCCTTAATCTTCTCAAATAGTGCCTGGCGTACAGATTATTCAAGGTTCTGGAAACATTCCTCAGAGAGTTTGGTCCATATTAACATGACAGCATCACAGCTGCTGCAGATTTGTCGGTTGAACATCCATGATGGAGATCTCCCATTCCACCATATCCCAAAGGTTCTATTGGGTTCTGGTGACTGTAGAGGTCATTAGAGTCCAGTGAACTCATTGTTCTAGAAACCAGTCTGAGATGATTCCAGTTTATGACATGGAGTCTTATCCTGCTGGAAGTAGAATCAGAAGATGGTACTCTGTGGTCATAAAGGGATGGACATGGTCAGAACAATACTCAGGTAGACTGTGGAGTTGGAACCATGATCAGTTGGTACTGAGGGGTCCAAAGTATGTCAAGAAAATATCCCCCTCACCATGACAGCACCACCACCAGTCTGAACCATTGATACTGGACAGGATAGATCCATGTTTTCATGTTGTTGACTCCAAATTCTGACTCTACATCTGTAGCAACAGAAATAGACTCATCAGACCAGACAACGTTTTTCCATCTTCTATTGTCCAGTTTTGGTGAGTCTGTGTGAATTGTAGCCTCAGTTTCCTGTAGCTGACAGCAGTAATACCTGGTGTGTTGTTCTGCTGCTGTAGTTCATCTGCATCAAAGTTGTTGTGTGTTCAGAGATGTTCTTCTACAGATCTTGGTTGTAACCAGTGGTTATTTGAGGTTCTGTTGTCTTTCTATCAGCTGGAACCAGTCTGGACTTTCTTCTCTGACCTCTGACAACAACCCACAGAACTGATGCTCACTGGATATTGGCACTGCTGTTCATGTTTACTATTATTATCACTGAATTTCACAGATAATTCAAATTCCCTTGGTGCCAATGCTTGTCAAAGACATATTATTACTGATTTCTGCAATGTTGCACAAGAATGTCTATTATTTGTGTCACAAAATAAGACAAACATTGTTTATTATGATTGTATGCAAGCTAAAAAATAATTAGGGATATCTTTTCCCAAAAAAATGTGTGTTTTCTATATAATGTGAGTTATTAGAGACAATTTTTACCAATTATCGCAGCATAGCAGTATAATCAATATCGTGAGGTACCTAGTGATTCCCAGCCCTAGAATACATGTCATAATTTTCACAAGGTGAGTTTCAACATTGAGCGCTTACCTGATTATGTTTAAAAGTAGGCTTTACATACACATTTTTTACATTTAGATACATAAATAATGATAATAAAGTAAACAGTGTTAACTGATTTAAATACAAAGGTAATTTGTGGTTTAATTGGGGCGCTCCCTGCAGGCCGCGGTGGGAACTCTTAATTAACCACTAGAGGGCAGCAGGGAGACTGGGACTGTTGGCGTCGCCACGTCGACCTGTGAAGAGAACGCCTCTGACGCCAGCACGTACGGTTTGAGCATGCTTACTACGTTTGAACATAAACAAAGGCGGCTCGTCGTTCTCAGTGAAACTGCCTATTCGAGCTGTATTTCTACCAGCCGGAGGCTTGTAAGACCGCGGTGTGTGGAGTCATGGAACACGCGCTAATGCTGCGAGTCAGCGTGTTTACTGACCAAGGAGGCAGGAAATATATGGAAGATGTGACCGAGGTGATAGTAGAGCCCGAGCCGGGGGAAGGCGACCCGAGGCCGGCGGAGCGAGGGGAAGGCGGTGGGGATGAGACTCCTGTCAGCCCCGCGGCCGGACACTCCAGTCCCGCTTCCCGAACGGAAGGACCCGTGCAGGTCCCGGACGCGTGCTGTAGAGAAGGGACCTGCACGGTAGAGGAGACCCCTTTACCGGAGAATCTGCCTCCGCCTCGAGAGCAGCCGAGCCCCGTAAGTGGCACGGACGCGCGCCGCTCCGTGGCTTTCTTTGCTGTGTTTGATGGTCACGGAGGTCGCGAGGCCGCGCAGTTCGCCCGGGATTATCTGTGGGAGTTCCTGAAGAAGCAGCGGGGGTTCTGGTCCGACTGTGACCGGGAGGTGTGCTCAGCCATCCGCAAAGGATTTGTAGCCTGCCACCACGCGATGTGGAAGAAGCTACGTGAGTATTAGCAGCTAGCTCCTTCAGAGCTCTTCAGGTGTTGGTTCCCTTTACATTTGTGTTTTATCAGGTAGCAGTTGTTCAGATTCCTTGTTTCCCGAGCTGCAGGGATGTGGGGCCGCTCGCTTCTCGGTGAGCGGTTAGCTCCAACCATAGACCGTCTCGTGGCTCCAACACACTCACTAGAAGGTTCCACGGCCTCAGTGATTTTCCATTAGCTGCTGAGCACCAGCAGTGTTCAACTGGAGACGGGCCTGTGCTACTGTACACTCCATGATTTCTGAACATAAAGAACGTATTAAAGGGATTTTTTGTGTAAGGTGAATGCAGCTGGAACATATTCCGCATTTCCACCGGATCATTGGAGCGTTTCTGGTGGTAAAGACATCTTCTCCAGCAGCGGTTCTCCGCGTGGTTCTCTGCGTTCGGCTCTGCGTGACAATAACCCATTTCAATCAGTGGATTGTATTGACTATGGAGCAGTAAAAGGGAACCGTGCTCGACCGGTGTAGTGGCTGGACGTGTTCAGGCATGTCAGCTGATATCTTTCTTTATTTGTTCTCCCACGGTCTCTACTGCGCATGTCTGTTTAGCCTTCCAGTACAGGAGTGAAGTTTGCACCAAGTTTGTAGTTCTACCCATAGACTGTATATAAAATAACTGGACAAAGCAAGCCCCCCTACTTCCATGTTCCAAATAGGAAGTACCACTGGGTTGCAAAAAGGCCAAAGTCCCATTGACTTTTCTGTTTGTTTAACGTTAATTTTTCTTTTTTCTCTGTTTTGATTGTAGCTTATAAATTATAAGTTGTGTATATGCGCATAAAATCACCAACCAAAGTTTAATCTTCGCCGCACTTTTCAGTCGCGATGCGACGGTCTGCAGCGGCGTCACCCAAATGCTCCTTTTATCTCGACAAAAAGGAATAAATGTAAGTAAATCCCAAAGGACCGCTGACAGAATCAAATGTTGGAATGGTTCTCCCTCAAAGGCTTCAGCAATGACTTGTACAATTCTCTCAAGCCGCCGTTATTAAAGTAGAAGCTGTTTACATCCGCGGTCTCGTGGTCGAGGCGTGGAAAGAGGCGGACGGTTGCAATAAACTCACTCCAGATTGGCGACAGTACTTCCTGTAGATTCCATGACTCAGCTATGACTCAGACCAATCGCTGAAGATTGTTTGCAAATGGCGGTATCCGTTTCAGGAATTGACGGTGAAAGCGGCGGCCTACTTTCGCGAGGAGATGAAGTAATGTATTTCCAATGGGGGACCTCATTGCTCGCTAAGTCCATTATTTTTACAGCCAATGGTTGTATCTGCAGTGAAGTTAGTTTGGCTCTTCGACAGACGTTCAGTCCAGATGACCTGCAGCATCTCTTAGGGACCGTCAATAAATTCACAGTGAATTATATTATCTTCAATAGATTCCAAACCATGTGACCCAACGGGATGGAATTATGCAGAATTATAGTTCCTATTTACCTTCATCAGACACAGCAATTTGTTTTGCACTTGCTGAAGATGAATATTATATATGAGTTTTTAATATCACAATCTCAAAGGCCCACATATGAGATCTGTCAATTTCATATGGCAAAAACTCATGTAAAATATTAATTGCCGTAAATGGCAAAACAAAGTCCTATGAAGGTAAGTAAGGACAAAAAATCGGTACACATTACATCTTGTTGGGTCACTTTGTTATGAAGCTATTGAAAATAAATATCAGATCTCAAATGCAAGCCTTTGAGATTTTGATATGAATATTCATGTATAAAAATTGGAGCTGTCAGGCGATTAAATTTTTGTTGCGATTAATCGCACTTCCGTAGTTAACTCGCGATTAATCGCATATTAATATGTGGCCTTTTTTAAGGAAAAAAATGTGTGCTTTGTAGAATTTAGCAGTTCTACATTAATTATGAAAACAAGAATGGCAAAATTAATAGTTTTCATCAGAAATACTTTATTTTGTAACATTGTATTGAGATAAACTTTCTTAACAATAAAAGGCTGTAACATAAAATGCCTAACAAAAGCCCAAGTGCAAGTGAAGGGCATTTTAAATTCAAAACTTCAATCAACGTTCAGTAAAATAAAATAAAAAACATCAAAAATAAAATTTCCATAACACTTTCATGTTCATTTTTTGTCAGGACCAAATCTCTTCCTCCTCTGAACTGCAGTAATAAATGAAATAGAGATTTATCATTTCCAATGAACTTTTGTTTTTTAAAACATTAAAGACTGAGAAAAGCGGGATACTCTGTGGATAGTTTGACAGTCTGTTACTGCCGCCGCGTTCTCTGGCTGCAGCTCGATGCAGCGACGTGTCCAGCGGAGCTCACGCCATGAATATGCCGGCAGACAGACCGCTATGCTGGGGCTGGATCACGCTTAAACCTCCAGAACATTTAAAACGTCCCCCGGTGCGCTTGCTGTTCGGAACGTGGGGGTCTGCAGCTCTTGGGACGCGGCGCCGGACGCGAGCCGGTACCACCAGACATGGTACTGGACGCGAACCGGAGTCGGGTTAGGGTGCAGGAGCTCTCCGTGTCCTAGCGCCGGGCCGGTTTTAGCTAGTAGCTCGGTGGTTGGAGACCCGCCCATGATCTGAGTGAGAGCAGCCGGTGAGTTAGAGGGTGATGAGGGACGCCTGCGCGGTATGGAAAGGCACATGAGGAAAATCCACGATTAATGCGTCAAAAAAATTGTCGGCGTCAAGCACATTTCAGATTAACGTGTTTTTAACGCGACAAATCTGACAGCCCTAATAAAAGTACAATATATGATTGCAAAACAAAGTTGTATGTCTTATGTTGGTATGTCAGTGCCACAGTGTTGGGATATACAGTATTTGGAGTCATTGGGTTGCATGGTTTGGAAGCTATTGAAAACAAAAAAAATCTCTCATTAATTTATTGACAGTCCCTATAGATGCTGCTGGATACTCTGACTGAATGTCTGTCGACTATCCAACCTAAAACCAACTTCACCGTAGTGTATTCCACTGCTATCCCTTTACTTATTCATGATTTGAAAGGAAATGTCAGGCAGTGACATGACCTTCCTCTTTAGCAGGAAGCTTTGAAGCACCCTCTCTGTGTTGTCTCTCTCATCAGCCGAATGGCCAAAAACGATGACAGGTCTTCCAAGCACATCAGGCACCACCGCCAGTGTAGTGGTACTACGAGGAAACCGTATGTATGTGGCCCACGTTGGGGACTCCTCCGTAGTTCTAGGGGTCCAGGATGACCCGTCTGTGCCGTTCATCAGAGCTGTTGAAGTCACCCAGGACCACAAGCCAGAACTGCCCAAAGAGAAGGAGCGCATTGAAGGTCTGGGAGGAAGGTAACTAAACAATTATTTTATATCAACTGTTATTGTATTTTTAAATAAAAGTTATATTGTGGCTGAGGGAGTGGTGAGCTGCAGACACAGCTGCGCTCAGAACTATGTGGTAGTTTAACCCCCAATCCAGCCCCTTACAGCTGAGTGTCAAACAGGGTGGCCCTGGGTTCTAGTTAGTCCTTGGTATGACTCAGTCTGGATTTGAACTCCCGACCCTCCAGTCTCAGGGCGTACACTCTCCCGCAGGGCCTCTGAGCTGGTTCACAAGTTTCTTTTTACCATTTCATTATGCAACAGAGTAATGAAATCACATGACGTTTGTTTATCTTTCCTCTTGGAGGATAAACCTTCCACTGTGCTGAAATGCTGAAGTTCCTCTATAACAATGATCTAAATAGATAAACCTTGCTAGAGATATAGCCAGAAACCGTTACGTCAGCAAAAGCCAGCTTCATTTACTTCCAAAATCAAGTTTGCTGTTCTGCTGGAAGCCGTGCCCCTTCTCTTGGACGGTACAGTCGTGTGAATCATTGCCTGACAGTGACAGTTATGTTGCACATCTGGGGTTCTGAGGGGCAGAGCCAGAACATTTTGAGTGTAGTTAGTCGTTTGCTTTTTCTCCTTATACACTAAGGATAATTCATGTTATATTCTTATAATTTGAATTTGTTGTTGGTGTCGTAATTACTAGAGTTCACTACATCCTCTCTCTGCTTCAAAAACCAGCCACCAGAATTATACATAAAGCCGGTTATCTTGATCACTCTAACAATTTATTTTATCAATCCAGATTTTAAAACTGTATGACCTTGTTGATTTTTACACTGCACAAATTCTAAAACATTCCCATAAATATCCAGAAACAGTTCTTAGAAAATGAAGGAGGAACAAACTGAGAGGATGCAGGAACTTCAAGGTCAGATTGATAAGAAGCACAAAGAAAATATTCTAGCGCTGGGCGATTATGGAAAAAATGTATGTAGCAATATAAAATATTTTATATCACAATAACGATATACATCACAATACGACAATAAAGTATATTTTCTATTCCCTGAAAAAAACCCTGATGTTACAGCGGCTTTTGTGAAAAGTTGCAACAAAAGTTGCAATGTTTTTAGTATATAATTGTTTTGAAATTTGTTAATAATGAGATAAACTTCACATTCTCATATTCCAACTCTTATTATTGTGACAGATGCACTTGGAAAATACTTCATCATCACCATTTACAATGTTGCTGTGCTGTCATTTAACCTGAATAGAACTTTTGGTCCTCTCTGCTCATAATAACACAAATATTAATGTTCTGATTTAAACATACTCTAGAATAAAATGATATGTTCAAGAGAAAAATTATAAACTTAAAAAAACAGCATAAGCAGATAAATCCTCAGATCTCCACGTTCTCCACAGAATCTTCCTCTTTAACTATTTCAAAAGCATCACTGGTGAGATGCTGGTGGAGGATGACCAAGACTTAGAAGAGCTGATCTTTCTTCAGTCAGTAATGATCTGCTCTGTTTTGGAGAAAGTCCTCTCGGGTGTCTGTACTGTTGTGGAGGAGGTTCAATAAGGAATTATTTTCCTGTAGACTCTAAATTCTTCCTTTGTGTTATCAATTAGAGTGAAAAGGTTCAACATTTTCAGAGAGGCTCTCTGTATTTCTCTCATACTCTGTTCATGCTGTACAGCAGCTGTGCACTGTGAAATATGACAGACCCACCTGTGCCCTCACTCCGCTGCGTGCTCGCGCTCAGCACAGCTTTACTCCATCACGTGCACGCTCACGCTCAGTGCACCTTTACTCCACCACGTGCACGCACGCGCTCAGCACAGCTTTACTCCGTCGATTGCACGCTCACCGCACCATCACTCTGCCGCACGTTTGTGCGCAGCACATCTTCACTCCGCCGCGCTCAGCTCAGTTTACCTTCGTGACCGTTCGCGCGTGTCTTGAAGAGAAAAAAAGTCAGAGAGGACTAAAGCGAGATAATAAGAGGGCACGGCTCCCGGTAAGGAGTCAGAAGGAAAACGGTCATGAAATTGCGTCGTCATCCATGACTGTTGTCACTGTAGATTGGTCAAAGTTGCGGTGAAAATAAAAAGTTGCAGGGTGTGCAAAAATCACACGAAATCCCGGGAGGTCTGATAATTACATATTAGGCGTAATAATTGATCAAATTAGCTTAGCAACGATAGAGGAGAAATGCCACGATAGACATCTTTCTATTGCCCACACGATGTATATCTGTATCACCCAGCGCTATGTGGCACTAAACTCTGGAACAAGTTCAGTAATGAGCTCAAATGATGTTCAAGCATTTATAAATTCAAGAAAATGGATAAAGAAACTCTAATCTCACAATATGAAGATAAGACGAGTTAAAGATCAACTGGTGTTTGAATAATTCCAAATGTCTGAACTTGAATGTCATGAAATAATCAAAGCTTTATTAACCCTTCCGCTCTCCTTAGTTTGTTTACATTAAAAGTGGGGTCATCTGGACCCCCCAAGACAGTGCGCTGAACTTTTTTTTATCTTTGATTTTTGAGTTTCACTAATGTCCATGACAGACATAAAATCCTGTCCACCTTTGTCATGGAAGAAATCACATATCAATATGTGGTTGGAGTCAACTGGACCCCGAAGAGAGCGGAAGGGTTAAATACAATCAATGAGTTTTACATTATTTAATATGCCGTAATGATTACTGCAATGTTTACACTCAATAAGGTTTTGATTTTCTTTACCTGATCCAAAATGATTACAAGATTAATGTATTATTTGTTCTAAAGATAATCAATGATTATTAGAAATTGTGTGAATCATTAATGTTTACTGAAAATATATAAGAATTCTTTCAGAGAATGATTAATAAGAACTCTATGGTTACTTTAAACCTTGATCTTAATGTGTAATGATTCTTTTTCTGCATCAATATAACATTGTATTTTGATGATGATCAATGAGTATTGTATATCTGTTACATGATGTATGATTGATGTTACCGTTTACTGAAATGAAGTTTGATGAGAATAATCAATAATCAGCAAGCACTTCACTTTGCTCCTTGAAAAAGAGAAAACTTGTATTTCTGATCAAAACCGGGTTACATAACTCTGCAAAACTGTCAAATAAGTAACTAATTAGGGATGGGATTATATAAATTCACTTCTTCCCACTACTTTTCAAGCCATCAATCAAACAAACTCTACTTGACTTTAGCTAATAATTACTAAAGCTAATGAATCTAATGTGACATAAATGTGTCTTTGTTTTTTTTCTTTGTTATAATCAATGCATTTCATTATTTCTGTAATGAGTTTGAAATGTGTGTGTTTTGTCCTGTATTTTTCACAATCTATGCTTGAAATAAACCAAATCAATCAGTCAAGATGAGTATATCAAGTATTTTTAAGAAAACTGGCGAGTTTATGCTGATGTACCTTTTTCTTTTTGCATAACTTACCTGACCAGCTTGTACTGAGCTCCTTCACTTACTACAACAAAACACAGTCTTTGTGTCGTAGTTCAGTGTCTAGTGATAGCAGCATGATCTGAGGGGCTGTAATAATGTGTTGTTGTCTGTCTATGTGACATGTGCTATATATTCCCAGGTGACAGGTTTGTTTTAAGCCCCCCCTGTGATGCTGCTTAGCCGAGTCCTCGGAGTGACTTGAGAAGCAGAAGTGAGTCTGAGGGGTTTGGATTGAAACTACTCTGTGGTCTCTTGACAGCGTGATAAAGAAGTCTGGAGTGAACCGGGTGGTGTGGAAGAGGCCCCGGCTCAGTCACAACGGTCCAGTCCGGCGCAGCACCGTCATAGACCAGATACCTTTCCTGGCTGTAGCCAGGGCGCTAGGTTGGAACTACCCTCATTTCATCTTTCAGTAAATTAACTTTATCTGGTGAAAATGACTTTAGGAATGCTGTCATACTGTGGAGAAAGGGGATTTTAACACATAACCAGCATGCTGTTGCTATAGTTTCGCATGACTGACCTTCAGCTCCATCAATTCTGGATATGTGGAACCTTGAAGAGAGTCATGACAAAGAGGCTCTGAGTTCTGCACTTCAACTGTTTTTAATTTCTGCTCCAGGTGATTTATGGAGTTATGACTTCTACAGCGGGGAGTTTGTTGTTTCTCCGGAGCCGGACACTAGCGTAGTGGTCCTTGACCCCAGAAAGCATCGGTACATCATCCTGGGCAGTGATGGTCTGTGGAATATGGTGCCCCCCCAGGAGGCCATCTCCATGTGTCAGAGCAGTGATGAGGACACGGTGAGCGTTGCAGCAGGTGGCCTTCTTGGCTTCTGCAGCAACCTGGATTGCTTCAAATGGAATGTCATGAATAAAAACGTCAAATTTTAACGATGAGCTTCATGTTGCAGGAACCCTGTGGCATCTCGAGTGCACGACAACTGGTCAGACACGCTCTACTGCGATGGCGCCAGCGAATGCTTCGTGCCGATAACACCAGCGCTATCGTGATTGCTCTGCAGGATTCAGGAAGTTCTCAAAAAGTCCTGCATCCTGAAGAAGTTCTGCTGGACCTGTCCAAGGCGTCCCAGTGTCCTCCCATCTCTGTGTCTCGTGCTGACACTCCTGTCCTTCTGGTATGAACAGAGCTAGACACAAACTTACCCCCCTCAAACACGCATCCATCTTACCTGAATTGTTTTCTGCTGCAGAATCCTCCAGAGGAAGATTCTACCTCCAGCGTCTGTGACTTCCTGCCTGCTCTGGAACGACGGGATGGACTGCTGGGAAGCAACAGCCTGTACTGCATGAGCTTCTCGGACCCCTTTGCTCTGACTCCTCTTGGTTCCAACAGCAGCGCAGAGTTCCCGACTCTCTCTTGTTCACCTGAAAGGACAGTAACCAGTAAAAGATTTCATAATGAGTCCCCCACTTCAGGCCTGCTCGCCAAAAAAGCCCGCCGCAGGACTTCTGAGCGCCTACCACTGGCCCAGCACAATGTGGAGAAGAAGCAGAAGGAATCCAGCAACGTCTCTCCCATTCTTCAGCAGCACAACAAGACCACAGTGTGCGTGTACTGAGACATGGCAGCTGCAGGATTTCTGTGTGTGAAGTCACTCATGCCCCTGACCCTGGAACCTTAAAGCACTTCATACAGAGTTTCTTCTCCCAGGAGGTGACCAGATGATGTAAAGGAGACTTTTTGTCTGATGGCCACTGTCCAAAATGTCCTTTTGGGCTTGACCGTAGACTCCTCCTCCTTGCAAAGACTCAGTGTAAGCAGATCTTCATCCTACATGGTTCAGTGCAGCATCTTAACCCAGACCTTCTTTCTGTTCCAATATCCACAGCGGGTTGGGGGCGCTCAGAGACCAACACTCCACCTGTCTGTGTTTACAAGCACTGCTCACTGTCCATGTGTTCACATCCCTCTGAATGCAGCTATGGACAGATGTGTTCTCTGCTACAGCTGTTAAGCTTTTGGACAAAACCTCAGTGGTTTAGATTTATGGACTGAGAGTTTAAAAACAAAGCAAATAAACTTAGCCCCATAACTGTAGATGTATGCAGATAAAAGCATCCAGTTTGGACCTAAATTTATACTGGCTCAGATGAAGATTTCCCTTTGAAAACCCATCCATTTGTGTAGGTGAACCAGCTGTCTGCATCACCAGCACCTTATCTGACGTTTCAAAACCAGGTGACCTGAATTCATTCACATTTCCTCCACTTTCATTGTTGATATGTAACGTTCAACCCTAAATTCCACCTAGTATCTTCAGAGGATTTAGTCTTTTTTAACATTTGTAGGGACTAATTGTGCCTAATGATGCAAATAGGTATTTTATAGCTGAGTATTTAACAAAGCCACGCTGTTTATGTACAGCAGATCTATTTTTATACTTTGTTTTATTGTAAGTTGGTAGAAAACGACAGTGCCGTCTCGAGGGTCTCTAGCATACTTTCTCACTCATCAACACGAGTGCAGAACCAGCCTGGAAAGCTAGTCGTTTTTTATTTAATCACTGGAGATTTGTCTTGAATCTAAACTGAAGGTGCTGCTACAGTCACAGATCAGTAAGCTATGTGGTTTCTATTGATATGAATATGTCATGCTTTTCCTTTGTCAGTGTGCTTATATAACGTTACAAGTTATATATTATATTATTGTTGGGTTACGATTCCAAAACTGGTTATTTTTCATTATCATCTATGTCACTACAGTAATGGATCTTGGTTGGTGTCCTCACCTCCTTGTTTGTAAATGAACCGTCACAGAGGCGTTTCTGTGGTTTCCTCCATGGCTTTAGGCAGCCGCCTCTGGTTGTGTAGCAGATAAGAGCCTCCTGAAGGTCCCCTTGGATCTTCTGGCTCCGTTCCCTTTGAGCGGCCATGTTTGTGTTGCGTTGTGTTTCAGTGCCCCCTGTTTTCCATGGATGGGAACAAGGCAGTCTCCCCTGCTGCTTCTGAGTGGTGTTGTTGATGTATGCACAGATTCATGAGAGGAAAAACTCTGCACGGACTTTTGAGTAGATCTGCACTTTCATGGTGACGTTAAGAAGCGATTGCTGTTGTTTTCTTGTTCTGAATGATACAGCTGGAGGGGGTGACATGCGTCTGTGGACATAGGTGCTGGACGTCACATTACAGTGAATCCTCATCGAGCTGTGTGAAGGTGTTAGAACATCGTCATGCCCTTCGCCTCTCTGTCATTCATGTAGAATTCCAGGAGTTTTAGGAACTGTAAAATTATAACCATTCCATATGAAAATTGATTTCTTAAATGTTTGGTGTTTCATGACTGTTTTTTGTTTTTGTTCTTCAATGGTGCTGAAGTGCAATTTATGACTGGAAATAGGACCCAAAAGCCTAACGTCTCCAAACAGATGTGTATCTGTGTTCATACTGGTTTCCTGTAGTCTCTGGTCTCCCTGATGGTAGCAAATATGGGCGATTTACATGTTTTATAGCCTTGATATTTGGTTTTAGTCTCCTTGTTTAGATCTTGATCCACAGTTTTTGAAGAATCTTTAAAAACCTCATCAACTGATTCACCCTGTTGGATACTTTAAACCTATTTCAGAAAGCTGCTCCACCAGCTAAAGTGCATGTGTACAGTGTAAATGTGGAAAAAAAATCTTATCTGGAAATCTGCGTATATAAATAAAATGCTCTTTAAAATTGAGAAGGGTTTTCTTTTTCTTTTATGTTTTGACTCGTATTAAAGAACGGCTCTTATAACCATAGATTGCAGGTTGAACATTTCATCCAGTCGTCCTGTGTTTGTTCTTGACCTTTTTTTTGTTTCTTTGTCCACAACTGTTAGCTACTGCACTGCCCCTGAATAGCCAGGGAAGACCATTGTACACAAGAGTACAATGGTCTTCCCTGGCTATTCAGAGGCAGCAGTCCCATTGGTAGACTTTTATTTACAAGCCCATGCTTGGTTTGCTACCACCTTACATATGTTCATTACTCAAGAGGAGAAACGGTGAATCTCTCTCATTGAGATCAAATGATCTGATACTGTTGACTGTACCGTTTGCTCGTACAGAACTGTAGGAAAATAATTTTTCTTCACTCTGCTCCTGCTACCTGGAACAACTTACAGAAAGACTGGAAACTGACAAATCTGCTCTCTTTAAATGCTTTTAAAATGCAACTTAAGGACTGCTTCATTAACCTGCCAGTGTTATTTATGAATCTAGACATTTGAATGTAATGTAATTGTACTATTATCTGTTTTATCTACTATCGCTTTAGGAATCGCTGCCTCTTGGCCAGGACTCCCTTGGAAAAGAGGTTTTTAATCTCAACAGGAAATTCCTGGTTAGATAAAAAATGAACAACCTTCAGAAAATTCTCATTGGGATTCAAGTACTGGTGTGCGGTTAAGTTCTTTAAACGACATTGATCACACACATTTTTCTACCAAATCTCAAGCTTTTGAAGAAAGTTACATGAAAATGCAAAAACATTTTCCCAATGAATCAAAAGAAAGATCGCATTACAAAAGTCTCAAACGTCTTATCCTGAACAAAGTGTAAATTTCCAGAAAGTCTATAGAAAACATTTAGTTTTGTGGTTTGAATATGTTCTTAAATAAGATAATGTTACTATGGGGTGTTTATTCTAAAAATAAAACCTTTTTTGGACTTTGCTTTAAGTGCTTTCAATCAATAAAACCTAAAAAGTGTGTTGCAATAGAGGTGAGTGGTTACACAATGTTGTTTAGTGACACATTTTTTTCGTATTATTTTAGCTCTGTGTTTCTTTTTCTCCTTAAATAATATAACTTTGTTTTTCTCTGTTTACATTTCCCAAAGTAGACTTGAGTGTTTAGTTGCTAAAAGGACCTTACGAGTCATACAAACCTATTTTAACGACTGATTACTAACTTACTAATATAGGATTCATTATAAACAACTATGGAATTAACTATTATTATTTCATTTACTTATTTCAACATTTTTTATATAAAAAAAAGTTAAAAAGAAAACATAGTCACTTACTGAATGCCATTTCAAAACTAAATGTTAAGAAGAAAATTGTTTTAGTTATGGTTTAGACACTCCTTAAAAAATGATTAAGTATTTAGGCTACTTTACATTCTTGGCGGATCGTTTTGCACTATTGTGATGATTCTTAGAAAACATTACTTCTAAAAGAGGTTAACCCTTTAACACCAGAGCTCCAGTGCTGATGTTCTTTGATTTAGTGTAACTTCAACCATTAACGCGCCGCTTTTCTCCTTCAGAATCTGGTGGAATTACGTTGATCGTGTCAATGCTTGAAAAGTTGCAGTATGTTAAAGATTTAGTATTTTTGCATCACTGGTGACACCCCAGGTGTTAATGGGTTAAAGAACAAATGGTTCTCATTGAGCTGATTGAGCAACACAGCAAAGAAGTGAAAGCTTTACACTAATGTACACTCACTAGCCATTTAATTAGACGCAGCTGCACACACGTCAAAACTGCTCATTAATGCAAATTTCTAATCAGCCAATCACATGGCAGCAACTCAATGCATTTAAGCATGTAAACATGGTCAAATGATCTGCTACAGTTCAGTCTGAGCATCAGAATGAAGAAGAAAGGTGGTTGAAGTGCCTTAGAACATGTCATGGTTTTTGGTGCCAGACAGTCTGGTCTGTGGATTTCAGAAACTGCTGATCTACTGGGATTTTCACCCACAACCATCTGTAGTGTTTACAGAGAATGGTCAAAAAAAGAGAAACTATCCAGTGAGCATCAGTTCTGTGGGTTGTTGATGTCAGAGGAAAAAGTCCAGACTGGTTCCAGCTGATAGAAGGACAACAGAACCTCAAATAACCACTGGTTACAACTGAGGTCTGTAGAAGAACATCTCTGAACACACAACAACTTTGATGCAGATGAACTACAGCAGAACAACACACCAGGTATCATTGCTGTCGGCTACAGGAAACTGAGGCTACAATTCAACAGACTCACCAAAACTGGACAATAGAAGATGGAAAAACGTCGTCTGGTCTGATGAGTCTCTATTTCTGCTGAAACATTCAGATGTAGGGTCAGAATTTGGAATTTGGACTTGTTCTATTGGACTATATAACTCATCAGCCTTGTGCCACAGAAAAACCCACTGGATGTCTGTCTGGAAAGCTGTTAAAAGTTTGGTGCTCACTTAATTTTCTTAATTTTTATTTTTATTTATTTTTATTTTTTATTTTTTTTTAATATTCACTGCTATTTGTCTGTCTGGTTGCTTTTTTTAACGAGTCTGCACACAGTGCTGCTGCAACGTGCAAATTTCCCTGGCAGGGATCAATAAAGTATCTTTATCTTTATCTTATCTTATCAACAAGGCAAGTTTATTTGTATAGCACATTTCTTGTACAGAGACAATTCAAAGTGCTTTACATAAAACATTAAGAGAAACTATCAAAAGAAATAGTAAAAATGTGATCATTAAAATAAAA
>NC_050520.1:1321174-1326392 GCF_002922805.2 Oryzias melastigma
ACATGAGTGGGCGTGTTCTTGCTGTTTTACTCCAACATATTTACTCTATGTTTTTGCACTGACCTTGGCAGCCAATCGAAATGATCTTCCTCTAAAATGTTAAAAAATTACTCAATCAGAACAAACTGATTTTAACTCCGAAAAAAATACTCTCCTATTTTTCCTGTGTATAGTTTATGTTCAGAAGAAATTAGAAAATAATATAAAAATAACTGCAATATATTTGCTGCTTTAGGACAATGTTTTTAAGACCTAATTTTAATTTGAAAAGAACTTGTATGTGCTGCAGTCAGATTAAAATAAATCAGAAATTCTGTACAGCCTATTGAAAACATACCACCGTAATGGTTTAACTATTGTGTACATCATGTATATGTACAATATTTATTATAAATATTTACATGTTTCTCACAGTTAGTTTCAATACTACAGTTAATACAAAAATAATGAAAGTTTAATTTGAACTAACTAAGATTTAATGGGGGGGGGGGGGAATTAAGGTGTAAAAATCTGAAGTCGTAAAGCTCTTTGCAATAAAGATTACTTTGATTATTTGATTAATATCGTTTTTAATATCGTTATCGCACAAAATGAAAAAAAAGATATTGCAATATGAAAATTCCCATATCGCCCAGCCCTAGTTGAAACACAATTTCAATAAAAAATAAAAAAAAATCTTAAATCAGTTCAATATGTTTTTTTTTTAATACCCACACATAAAAATTACACACTACATTAGTATTTCAAATGTTATCATAGTCGTTTCCTGTTTTGAAAAACATAAAATCAACACTGGTAACAAACAATTAATCCATCTTGTTGAAGAACCTTGATATATTCAATGTGTGAAATGAGGACTCGACAGTGGTTAGCGCTCTTGTCTCACACCAAGAACTCCTGGCTCAAATCCCACTTGGGGGATCTGAAACAAACACCAACTGGGGACCGTTTTGGGTAATGTACTCTTGTTCTCTCCGTGCATCTAGGGGGTATCTTTTCCTGGACCCTGGGTTTCCACCACTGTCCTAAAACATGCAACGAGGGTCATTTTCCTACTTTGAGTTCACCAAAAAAAGTTCCCAGGTGTGCATGGTTCTGTGATTGTGTCAGGGCCCAGCCAGTCATGTCCTTCTCCCACCACCAGAGGGAGCCCTCACCTGAACACCAACTGCATCCGTCATCCTCCTGGACTCCAATTCCCATCATGCATCAGCTGCCATTTCCCTGTCACCACCAGTTGTTTGTCATCCTCATCAGCAATGTTCCCTCTAAGCTGCGCACGTGCGCAATTGCGCACTGCTCCCACGCCCGTTGCGCACAGCAAATCTATTCTGCGCACAACATAAAATGTATTCTAAACTTTAAATAAAATTATCATATAAGTAATCTGACATGTGCTTGACGCCGACAATTTTTTTGACACATTAATCGCGGGATTTCTCATAAGTGCCTTTCCATACTGCGCGCGCGGGCGTCCCGCCCTCTCTCACCGGCTGCTCTCACTAGTTCACGGGCGGGTCTCCAACCACCGAGCTGCGAGGTAGAACCGGCCCGGCACTAGGACCTGGAGAGCTCCTGCACTCTAACCCGGCTCCGGTTCGCGTCCAGTACCACGTCTTGTGGTACCGCCTCGCGTCCGGCGCCGCGTCCCGAGAGCTGCGGACCCCCAACGTTCCGAACAGCAAGCGCACCGGGGGACGTTTTAAAAGTTCTGGAGGTTTAAGCGTGATCCAACCCCAGCAGAGCGGTCTGCGGCATATCCATGGTTTGAGCTCCGGACACGTTGCTGCGCAGCGGCAGTAACAGACTGTCAAACTATCCACAGTGTATCCCGCTTTTCTCAGTCTTTAATGTTTTAAAAAACAAAAGTTAATTGGAAATGATAAATCTCTATTTCATTTATTACTGTAGTTCAGCAGAGGAGGAAAAGATTTGGTCCTGACAAAAAATGAACATGAAAGTGTTATGGAAATTTTATTTTTGATGTTTTTTATTTTATTTTACTGAACGTTGATTGAAGTTTTGAATTTAAAATGCCCTTCACTTGCACTTGGGCTTTTGTTAGGCAAGGCAAGTTTATTTGTATAGCACATTTCATGTACAGAGACAATTCAAAGTGCTTTACATAAAACATTAAAAGAAACAATCAAAAGAAATAGTAAAAATGTGATCATTAAAATAAAATTAAAAGAAAAGTAGGCATTTTATGTTACAGCCTTTTATTGTTAAGAAAGTATCTCCATACAATGTTACAAAATAAAGTATTTCTGATGAAAACTATAAATTTCGTCATTCCTGTTTTCATAATTAATGTAGAACTGCTAAATTCCATGAAGCACACATTTTTTTCCTTAAAAAAAGGCCACATAATAATTTGCGATTAATCGCGAGTTAACTCGGGACAAAATGCTCTGTTAATGTGTTCTGTGTTGCATTGTTGCTCCAGTGTGATTGGATGAGTGTGGGGGTGGGCGGAGGAGCAGGAGAATATAAGAAGGGTTGCGGGAGCATGAAGGAATGTAATGAGGAACGAGCCAATGAGAGCACTTTATCGTTTGTGTTGTATTCGGCGTGGTTACGGCCGACAGTAACCGTTTACAAGTTTATTAAAAGCTTCGCGGTTGGAAACGGTCGCCTCCGCCTCTTCATTGCGTCCTGCCGGACGCTACAGTATGTTTGCTATTTTAACTACTATTTGTATCTTTCTTTTATTTATTATGGAAAGCACTTCAAGATTCTTTGTAGCAGGAAAAGTCCTAAACAATTAAAGTGGAGTTTGAATGTATTCCCAGACAGCAGGACCCACTTCCTGAATGTTTCTTACTTTTCATTGTAATTGTTGCAAATCACTCACATTGAACACAATTTGATGAACATTTATTAGTTTCATTCTTTTAATAAGCTACATGACTTGTTAAGATAAGAGATTTCAGACAGTTGAAATATAGACGTGAATACAGAGTGAACCCTCATTGTTGCTCACTGCGGTCGAAGGAGCGCTCAGTGAGTTTCTGTGTTTGCTCAGACGCACAAAAAATTAGAGGGAACATTGCTCATCAGTGCTGTATATATTCCTGCTCCTCACTCTGCTCCCTGCAAAATCTATTTTTTCTGAGTATTCAGTCAATCTGAGCATTCCTACTTTTGCCTGCCTGCCTGCCTGCCTCCCTGCGTTTTGACTCTTGCCTGTTCTCCATCACCCGCCTCGCTCCAATGTTTGAGCGTGGCCTGTCTCTTGTCTCTTGACTGCATTCTGCCTTGTCTTTATCTCCCGCAGCTGATTGACCACCCAGCCAGGGTGTACCCTGACTTTCTCCGAAGGTCGCTGTGTTATGCTCTGGCATCACCATGACCCCGAAAGGGACATAGCAGTTTTGAAAATGTATGTATGGATGGCTCTTGTGATATTGCAGCAAAACAGCGTGATTAATGTAACGTCTGTGAATGTGTGCATACACTCACCCATTTTGTGATTTCAGGACCTTCTCCAGCGGGTTTTACCAATGAGCAAAAAGCACAGTTGCTGCTGGTATCAAAGACTGAAATGTAAGACAATAATTTTACTCATACTTAATACATATAAAATACTGTTTTATTAGCTCAAAATAATGATGTAGCTATCGATTTTAAATTTCAATTTTAGATGTATTTGACAAAATGTACTTTTATTTTATATTAGTTTACATGTAATGTCATCCATTTCTCTTTGATCATCCCAATCCTCTTGGTTTACACATTTGAATCACATGTGTCCACACAGTTAATAAATCTAATTTGCCAGAGATCAGTGCATAAATATAAAAATTAAGTAATTATGTCACAAAATGGAAACAATAAGCCAAATCACTCAATGCACACAAAGTTGTTAAACGAGTTATCTGATATATTTACCAACGTGAGACACAAAAACATTGTGGAAGATGTTGAACATCACATAGCTTATTATACAAGCTGTTATAAGGCTAAACTTAAAAGTTACACAACTGTTCATGTATGTTTTTAATCAATAATTACTACATAAAAAGTTCATTTTTAAATATCTGCATCACTAAAAAATTTACAATCCTGGCATCCAGTTTAATATAAAACATAATTCAAAATCTTCCTGCTATCTTATAAGGCCTTCAATGAGAACACCTCATCCTATATCAAGGATGTTACTGTTCCTTAACAAACAAAATATGAATATTCTCTTTTACAATTCAGGACTGCTTGTAATTCCTAGAATTTCTAAAAGTACACTTGGAGTTGGACATTCAGCCATTAAACACAGCTCATGTCAGAGAGGCCAGCACAGTTTCTCAAAAATAGCCGTAAAACATTCCTCTTTGGAATAATAATTTTCATTACATCTTGATCCAATTCAGCCTAATTGTGCCAAGTTGTTCTATTTCCCGTGCTGTGGATTACAGGAGCTTAGGTTAAAACTTCATTATTTTAATATTGACATGACACAACATTGGTGGTTAAATATTTGGCAGCTGGATCATTTGCTGCTCCTCTTCACTATTCTTTATCGATTATGGTTTATTTACGTCTACGTTATGTTATACCATGGTCTGGGTGAATGCTCGATTCTGATTGGCTGCTGGGTGTGCATTAAAAAGTGATAATGCACAGTAATAACGCACACCTAAAAAAGAAGTTCCAGTCACACAGACCAAACGTTCGATATCACTGCGCAGGCTTCTTTAAAACACATTTTTCCTTCATCGTCTGGACAAAACAAGCAGTAATGGATGAACTTTCTCTCTGAACTGATGCTTTATTTAAACTTATTATAGCGACTAGCATTTATATTCCTCTCCTTTTATAAGGTAAATTAATATTGACAAATTGGTTATTCTCCTTCTAATAAAACACCACTCGACATCAAGGTGTCGTCTTCTGTTTCACCACAAGAGGAGTTTCTCATTTTAGAGCAGCTCAGAAGAACGAACCTGCCGTGAAATGAAACACAGACAGAAGCTGATTGTGTTCTGTTTATGTTCTAGCTGCTCACTCAAGGATTAACGTCAGAAAAGATGAAAAATATCCTAGTTTGTCCGGGTCTTTCTTTCAAAACAGCGACACTTTACCGCTGCGGCTGAGGTCTGTAACGGCTTCCGCCTTCATGCCGTGTTCCATTTCCCTGTGACAACAAACTGCATCACGGATCAAATAGTCCGCTTTGTGTGAAAAAACGAGCTAAACCAAAGAAATAACAAGAATAAAGTAC
>NC_050520.1:1326563-1337940 GCF_002922805.2 Oryzias melastigma
CCCCCCCCCCCCCCCCCTTTTTTCTCATTATTCACATTTACTTTATTTTTAAATTTAAAAGTTGATCTAAAGTCTGCAAATACATTATTTCAGTGACATCTTCCACACCCCTTCCCTTTTATTTCACTTAAACCCCCAATAATAGTTTGATACACAAAACAGGACAAGTTGACGAGTATATCATTAAAAATATCAAGCACCAGAATTAATGATCCTTTTATCATTTAATTGCTTTGACATATTTTACAAAATACAGCTTTGTTTTGCTGTAGATCATATAAAAAAATTAGGGCTGTCAGATTTGTCGCGTTAAAAACGCATTAATCTGACACGTGCTTGACGCCGACAATTTTTTTGACGCATTAATCGCGGATTTTCCATAGACTGTATATAATGGGGGGACCTCATAGCTCGATACGTCCATTATTTTTACATTCAATGGGATTTTCTCATACGTGCCTTTCCATACCGCGCGCCCTCTAACTCACCGGCTGCTCTCACTAGATCATAGACGGGTCTCCAACCACCGAGCTGCTAGCTAAAACAGGCCTGGCGCCAGGACCTGGAGAGCTCCTACACCCTAACCCGGCTCCGGTTTGCGTCCAGCACCACGTCTGGTGGTACCGGCTGGCGTCCAGCGCCGCGTCCCGAGAGCTGCGGACCCCCAACGTTCCGAACAGCAAGCTCACCGGGGGACGTTTTAAATGTTCTGGAGGTTTAAGCGTGATCCAGCCCCAGCATAGCTGTCTGTCTGCCGGCATATTTATTGTGAGCTCCACTGAACACGTCGCTGCTTCGAGCTGCAGCCAGAGAACGCGGCGGCAGTAACAGACTGTCAAACTATCCACAGTGTATCCCGCTTTTCTCAGTCTTTAATGTTTTAAAAAACAAAAGTTAATTGGAAATGATAAATCTCTATTTCATTTATTACTGTAGTTTAGCAGAGGAGGAAAAGATTTGGTCCTGACAAAAAATAAACATGAAAATGTTATGGAAATTTTATTTTGATGTTTTTTATTTTATTTTACTGAACGTTGATTAAAGTTTTAAATTTAAAATGCCCTTCACTTGCACTTGGGCTTTTGTTAGGCATTTTATGTTACAGCCTTTTATTGTTAAGAAAGTTTATCTCAATACAATGTTACAAAATAAAATATTTCTGATGAAAACTATTCATTTTGTCATTCTTGTTTTCATAATTAATGTAGAACTGCTAAATTCCACGAAGCACACATTTTTTTCCTTAAAAAAAGGTCACATATTAATATGCGATTAATCGCGAGTTAACTCTGGACAATGCGATTAATCGCGATTACAAATTTTAATCGCCTGACAGCTCTAAAAAAAAATAAAATTATCGCAGAAGACTGAGTTGAGCTGAGTACCTGTTTAGATTGGCTCATGTCTGGAACTCATTGAACATGTCTAGTGTTGCAGTTCTGAAGCCTTGAGTTCTGTCCAATTCTTGGTTAACTACAAAATTTAAGAGGCTTAAAACAGGTAAAGACAGTGCCTTTTTGATGAAAGGGATTTTACAGGTTATTTTTCATTATGTAGTTATAACGACAGAATTATTTTTGTTTTATCATTATAACATCAGAGTGGATCTTGTTTTGATTAGAAAACTAAGAAAAAAAGTAGGGCATGCCATTTTTGGATTAAGAACCATGGCTTTGTTTTGTGCAGTGCAATTAATATGTTGTCCCTCTTTCCCACTTCCCTCAGGATTGAGTGGTAAAGATTTCACATTCCAAGTGGATCGTATGTGCTCCTGTCCTTGTCCGTGGACTTCCCTAGTGGCTTGTCTAGCACCCACCAGCTGTCCCCAAGCTCCATCTGGATGAAGTCAGTCTTCTACTCTAATCAAACATGTAGTTGTAGAGTTGGATACGCAAATTCTTATTTAAAATTCCTGGTACATTGGGTGTATGTACTGGGAGAGGATCCCTCTGTCGTGTGGACACTCCATAAGTTTTCTATTATAATTCTCCCAAGAATCACGTTTTTAATTTTGGATTGGCAAGAAGGAAATCAAAGGGCAGAGATGTCCATTTTAGATTGTCATTTTAGCGATTACCTATTCAAATGATCTTATCTTTGATTTTTGGACAGTTAATGATTTAAAGCCCCTTGACAAAACTGTGTATTTATATTGGGCTATTTAAATAAAAGTGAATTGAATTTGAAATAAACTCCTTGGATGTGAACCTTATTACATTATTGAACTAATAACAGAATCTTCATAAAGAACGATAAACAACAAATACATAATTCTGTTTTAATGCAAACCTGATGCGTTGAGTATCTGGAGAGCCATGGCCTTTCTCTCTGCTGCCATTTCTTTTGATGACGTACCAAATGTCATGACAGGAATGGCCGGAAAAGAATTCATAATTTTTCTTGCCATCTAGAAAGAACATGAAAAAAAGCAGTTATTCGTTTCTCTCTTCTCTTTCTCTCCTTTTCCTTCTCTCCATCTATATATAGAAAATAATTTCTCAAAGATATTTAAGGAATGTTGAAGAAATATTGTACAAAGATACATTCGAAAGAACTCACCATGAACACAATAACGCCACAGCTGCTTCCATCTTGCTGGACCGGATGTTCCGTCACTCCCCCTTGCCATTTCACATCCACCCACTCTGTTTTCCCCAAACAAGTTCTTCGAATTTTGAGGTACTCACTGAAATTATAATTTCATGAAAAAATAATATTTAAACCACATCAGTCAGATGTTATAGACTATAAGGCAATGTTTGGTTTATATATTGTGAACATACATATTACTATAACATAAATGACAATAGCAATAAATAAAAAAATTATATCACAATAATTACTGATAATATTTTCATGTCTACAGTCAATGTAAGATGCATCAATTTATAATTATGTTCCTCAGATGGAAATGCAGCTGGAAATGTTAACTTTACCATTGATGCTGAGTGTTTCGCACAACCTGCTGCTTTACAATGATGCTAAATCGTTCACAATTTGTATATACACACACGGATGGCAACCCTTTTCCTACTTTCCCTTTTAATTCGTTTTAGGCTCTGTTCGAAAAGCCATTACTGTTAACAGTAGTGTTTTACTCATTCGTATTTAAAATTACTGGATTTTCAGACAAAATCTGAGTAAAATATTTATAAATATGTTTAATCCTTCCGCTCTCCTTAGCTTTTTTGCATTAAAAGTGGGGTCATCTGGACCCCACAAGACAGAAAAAAGTTCAGCGCACTATCATTGATTTTTGAATTTCACTAATGTCCATGACATACATAAAATCCTGTCCCCCTTTGTCCACATTTTTCATGGAAGGAATCACACATCAATATGTGGTTGGAGTCATCTGGACCCCAAAGAGAGCAGAAGGGTTAAATACTTGTTTTACAATTATTAGTTATTAAGCAATTTTGTGGCTCCGAGTTGTTATGCTATTATGAATGTAATGTACGAAACATGTTATTTTAATTGTCTTATCACAAAAATCTAAAAGGACACTTCTTACCTCCACTTCTGGGCAGCAAGTTTTGAATCAGACACTTCAGGAGATCTTGCAGCTGGATCCACCAGGAACACTGTTTTGTTGACGGCATTTATGTACTACCAAATGAGAAAAAAACATTAGATTATTGAAGTAGAACATTTTATTTTTAATTATAATTATTTTCAATACAAACCAGAAGTTTCCAATGCACACCGCCAGCATTAACAGAAGAAACCACACCCTCGTAGTTGTCTAAGTTCAACTGTAAAAGGAAATTGTATGGCGTTTGAGGATTAAGCTCAAACGTCTTTCGTAACTTTTCGAACAATTATATTTTAAGATCTATTTATAAATACCTGGCGGAGACAAGTTGTGTTCTTTGCCCGTAAAACACTAATCCAGAAGTGTAGTGATTCAGGATATAAATCCTTTTACTCATTTTTAGTTGGATAGCCAAAAGCTGAAGGAGTCCTTCGATGATCTACATGAGAAACAGTTACAGATGAAAACATCACAATAATAATAAGTTCACCCTGCTAATCAATTACCTTGTCAACATAACTGTGACTTGTTAATTTTGAAATCATGAAACAAGGGCAGACAATAAAAGTAAAGTAAATAAAACATTGAAAAAATGTCTTGCCTCTCCAGTTAGCCACTGATGTGGTTTTAGGCTTCGCAGCTCACTGTGATGAATGACAATGGAGTGACCTCTGGTTTGGCAAGGTAACACAGCTACCACAACCTCTGTGTTTTTTTTAGTCCACATTGACTTTAGCTGGTTTTGAAGATCCTGCATGCAGATAGAACGTAAGGTCAATGAAATTATAATTTTACACATCTTTCTTTACGGAATTAGCTCTTTATCTATCAATTAAAAAAATTAGCGTGCTTATAATATCAGTAAACATATTTTTTTAAGTTGTATTGTGACACAAGTTGCAGTATTACCATACCTGTTCTTCTGAATTGGACGTGCTGCCTTCTGACATCTTTCTTAAGGTCTTGATCCTTGGTTTCTTTGATGGGTTGAATGAAGAATCAATCTATTTCGTTATTTTGAAAAGGAAAATAGATCAATTACTACCCAAAGATGTTATATATTTATTATATTTAATATTTTTTATATTCTTTAATGTATTTTTCTGTCTGATGACATACATTTTATAAAATAATTAAATGATAAATGGATTTATTGATTATAAACCACACACACGGGTGGAGGCAGTGAGGGAGGGATGGGTGGAGGGACACAAATATACAATGTAAACAACTGTATATATTTCTTTGGTAGTACCTTTTTGGTAGATGTCTTGAAAGGAAACGCCTTCTTCATCGCGGTAACGTATCTCCCTTTCTTCTTCTGCTTCCGTTCCTTCCATTTTTCCATGGTAACTCTGAATCTCTACAATTAAATTTAACAGAAGTAACAGATATTTTATGTGCAAATTTTAAGTCTGGTTTTCGAAAATCCTGACAATCAATAAACAAATTGATCAGTGACTAATGTTGCAATACAACAATCACATATAATTAAATAAAAATTAAGCCCTAACCTTTCGATGAACATCTCTTTTGGCGTCTTCATATTCCTTTAGCAGAGCACTGTGGGACTTTTGATATTGCACCACAAAGTCATCAAGTCTACTAAGCCTGGTTGATCTGAAACGAATATGTTTCAAATCCCATTGGCTTTTCTCCATGATTCCTTGTGTTTTGTTGTCCTCTGTTATGTTCTAAAGAATTCAAACAAAGTATATTAAATAACAAAATATTATCAATGTCTTTTTCAACAGAAAAAATTCAAAAACACGAAGAAAATAATTATTGATCTTACTTGTCTCTTCAGTTTTCCCAGAATGCAATACTTCTTTGAAAAGTCACCATATGGTTGTGCAGTACCATGTCGTCCAAGGTCACCTTTATTTACAAAAAATACAATAAATGCAAAACCTTATTTTATACAAAACAAATACAATATCAATATAATGCATTTTACGAATTGAACTAACCAAGCATTATCCCACTCCACAAGCCAGCAAACGGAAAATAATACTTTGTCTTGTGATCAATCAGCCCTTTGCAGAAATAGACATTGTCCTCTCCATTCTCATCCAGTGGGGCACATCTAACCACTTCAGCATATCTCCTTCCAAACATGTTGTTTCCTTTGATTTCCTAATTTTAAAAATTGGAAAAACAATTTGTTTTGGCAATCTGCCAGTTCAGCTCTTCCTCCTCTGTTGGCTCCGCCCTCCTAGCAGGACATCAGGTGGATCTCATCACTGATCAGCAGTGTGTGCTTCCACTCTGATTGTATAAAAGAGCTAGAGAAGATCTCTTCTGTAAGCAAAACACTCTGAACCTGTGTGGAAAAA
Organism: Oryzias melastigma; assembly: GCF_002922805.2. Classification (NCBI taxonomy): domain Eukaryota; kingdom Metazoa; phylum Chordata; class Actinopteri; order Beloniformes; family Adrianichthyidae; genus Oryzias; species Oryzias melastigma. The sequence continues at coordinate 1,332,435 of NC_050520.1, forward strand.
GGATGCTTATGGAAAACTGAAGAGGCAGCCGGTAAGCCCTTGCTTTTCATTAGTGATGGGATAATGATACCTCAAGGAGTGTATTGACACATTACACAAACTGTGTTGACACTGTATTGACACTGTGTTGGTCACTCAGTAGTGACCTCTACTGTAGATAAAAATCATTGCAGGTAAATAAAATGAAAAGATGGAAGAAATTGCATGCTGTAAACCCAACATTAGCCTTGTAATCATAATATAATATGTAAAATACAGCAAATGTATCCGTAATAAAATTGAGAATTATAATATTTAGCTTATGTATGGAATTTTGTTAACCAAAGTGTTCAATCATATGAAATAACACACTGAAAATGAATTAATTCATACATTTTTATTGAGGAATAAAAGTTTTTGGAGTGTCTTTGCTCCTAGGCGATTTCTCCTCTTAGACACCAGTTCTCCAGCCTTCGAAAATACACGTTCACAGGGAACTGATGAAGATGGCGTGCACAGATATTTGAGAGCGAGTAGATATAGGTGTGGATATGTTTTCCGGTTGTTCTTCCAGTATTGTAATGGGTCTTGCGTTCTGGGTGTGTTTCCTTCGGCCAAGTAGCGTTGTACTTCAACAATGGAATCCGCTGTAGAATTGCTGTTCATCCTATTCTCCTGAACTTCCATGTCGAAAGGTGTCCAGAGATTGTGCCCTAGTAGATGAAAAAGAATCATGTCATGTGATACTACAATAAACCACGTAAATATATATATGAACGGACAAAAGAATGTGTTTTTCTTACCTGAACTGGGTTCTGATCCATGTGAAGAGCTTGGTTCTTCCGCTGGGTCAGGGTCATGGCTCCTCATTTCAGCAGCGCACTCAGACTTCAGTCTCTTAACAGCTTCTGTTGCTTTTAATGGACTAAAGAAGCCGACTGTTTTAAACCTGGGGTCCAAGAGTGTTGCCAGTGTCATCACACTGAGTGATTCCATGTTGCAGATGGACTCAGTTAGTCTCCTTTTCAGGTTTTCTGCCAGTTCTTGAGCAGCTGGTCTTGTTAGTGTTGAGGCTTGATGTTGAAGCTCAATGTGGATCATTCTCATCAGAGGAATCACCTTTGACCCTGAGACTCTTTTTTTCCTCAGATAGTTCTCTTGTGGCTTGTTCAAACGGAGAGAGCACCCTGAGCATCTCTTCAATGACATCAAAATCTTCAGGAGTCAGTGGAGTAATATCATTTCTCAGTGAGGCCAAAGACACCCAGACTGCCTCCTTCTGCTCAGTTATTCTCTCCAGCATGTGGTAGGTGCTGTTCCATCGTGTTGGCACCTCGTTTATTAACTTATGCAATGGTGTTCCCAGCTGTTGCTGTATTTGAGCAAGCTTTTCTTTGGCCGTGGTGCTTGATCGAAAGTATGTCACAATTTGCCGTGTTTTGTTGCGTATATCTGTTAGCGTTGTAATGGGGTCACATGACTGTGTGTTTCTGTGAAAAATGCTGCACTCCCAAGACTGATGTATGCAAGTCATGGCTGTCTTGATCCACATAGTGGCATGTAACGGCAAGATATGCCTCCATATTAATGGAGGTCCACATGTCAGCTGTTAAAGTAACAGCAATGGCACTCTGGAGGTCCTTTTTTGTTTTCTCCTTTTCTTCCTCATATTTCTGGTCGACCAAGTCCTTGACGGTCTGAAAATAACCATACAAACAAATATTGTAATACCTTATGAATACATACATGTTTCTGTCTTTTTATCCACGGTACTCATTAATTAATTCAACCATACATTTATTACACATACCTTCCTGCTTGGTAGAACATATGAGGGAGCAACAAGCTGCATGAGCGCCCTGAATCCCTCATTTTCTACAAGGGTGAGTGGCTGACAGTCTTTGATGATCATGTTGACCACAGCCTCATCCAACGCTTGCTTGTTAGGAACTGGAAGCCAAAAATAAATATTTTTGTTTAAAGCTTGTTAAAAGGAATGTAATTTTACAAATAATATTGCAGAGTTACACAAAGCATTTTGTGTGTAATAAAGTATTTTTGAAAATTCAAAGTTTGTGAGAATGTCATCATACCTGGGGTACTCGCAGCAGGAGTGTCTGCCGACTCTTCATTGCCATGCCGAGCTCTATAATGCCTCAGCATTGATGACGTGCTCTTATTGATGTAAGACAATTCAGTTGAGCAGAGCCGACACTTCACCTACAATAAAAAAAAAAGTTAATTTATCTGAAAGAAAAATCCAACCTCTTAGTAGAAAAGAGTAGAGACACTGAATTAAGAACTAACAGTAAACAATGGCCAAAGGAGGAAAAGATTTACCTTATTCGGCGTCAAAAGATCAAAATTATTCCAGACTTTGGAAAATTTCCTGGAACGGTCCATGAGTAGAAGCAATGCAAAAACTCCGAAAGACACAATAAACAGTTTACTCTCTGTTACGACCATCGTCGTATTGTTTTTTTTTTCTTTATTTTTTATTGTACTGTGTACAATGCAGGAGTTCTTTTTGTATGTGTGTAGGTTCCTTATGTTCTATTTCAGGTTGTGGATTGGTGGACCGAAGATCTTGTGGCAGCTCAAGATTGGCCGGAGGAAGACAGATCCCAGCGCTGGATTGGAGGAGAGAGGATTGGTGGCTGCTCAGGATTGGAGGAAGACCCTTCATAAACCAGGCATCTCCACTTCCTCGCGTGGGGAGATTTTGTTGGTGGACTGGTTGTCTCTCCTCCCCACCTTTTATGAGAACTGTTGTTGTTGGTGGTTTCTGATGCCTTTATTGAGAAACTTGAGACTTGTGAAGAGTTTTTGTGAATTTAAGACTTTTTGTTAGTTTAAGCAGCTAGTAGGGGTGAACTGCCATTTTGTTTGTGACTGTTTTCTCCTGTTTTTGGTTAGTTCAGGGAGACAGGTTAGACTCTGTCATTTATTTTGTTTTGTTTCATCTACAGGTTAGGTAGAGGGTTTGACATTTGAGTTAGTCCTGTTTTGTTTATTATTTTGGCCTGTTGTTCACCCTGAAGTCAAATGCTTAATTTGTCTGTTTTTTGGTTTGTTTTGTTATCTTTGGTGAGGAGTAATAAAACCTCTTAACGTCTTTGTACAAATCACTAGTCAGCCTCTATTTTGGTTGTTTGGGGTTTTTCTGACTGACATTTGGTTTAGTTTTTTTTAGTTTTCTAGATAATTTTCTTTTCTTATGTTATGCCCTGCACCCCTAGATATATGGTGCATAACACTCTCCATACAACAAACCCACGACATGTTGATGCAGTTCGGTTCCTTATAAACACAATTTGGCGCCGGCACCTCAAACCGATACACTTCCTGTATCGGTCACGTGCTTTTTTGTTAGTGATACACGCACCGATACGGGGTTTCACACTTGTGCACTCGGCACAGTGTTGGCGCACCAGTGTTGCTCGTCCCATCACTACTTTTCATCCCAGACTGCAGTCAAGTTTTGGATGGCCTGCTTTTTGCTCTCTGGCATTTAGTTACTTACCTGCTGGTTGAAGCTGTTTCAGTTACTTACCTGGTGGTTTTCCTTCTGCTGTTCAAGGTTTTTCACCTGAAGAATTTCCAATGAAGCTGAAGAATTTCAAATGAAGCTGAAAAGAATTTCAAAAGAAACTGAAGAGATTTTCAAGGGGAGCAGAAAAGGTTTCCAAAGGAAACTGAAGAGGTTTTCAACAGAGGCTGAAGGGATTTTCACCTGAAGGAAGCTAAAGTGAAGCTGAGCTAAAGCAAAGGCGAAAGAAACCTGAAGGAACCTTAAAACTGGAGCTGAAGAAAACTGAAGCTAAAGTGAAAACTAAAGGAAAGCTGGAGTGAAGGCTGAAGAAAAGCCAAAGGAAAGTAAAAGGAAAACTAGAAGAAAAACAAAGGGAAATCTTAAAGCCAAGATCAAAGTTAAAGCAAAATCAAGCACAAAGAAGAAAGAAAAGAAAGTTCAAGAAATTGAAGAGGAAAGTAAAAGCTCAACTTGAAAGTCCAAAATAACACACTCAAAGCAAAACCCAGAGCAAAAATACTACAGTAAAACCATTACTAATAACAAAAAACTGAAATCATTGCTTCAACTGAAAAATAAATTAAATCTGAGTGAAATCCTTGTCCATCTCTTTATTCCAAAGTATCCTATCCTTTCAAGTGTGGGAATCCACACAGTTAAAAAACCACAGCGCTTGACACAATTAACAATGGAAATATATATATATGTGTGTATGTATATATAATTTGATTTAAAGATAGAGAGTTATTGCAAATACACACTTACCTCCAAGTCTGGAGCAGTCGTGTCTGTTTTTGTGGCCTCGTCCTTGTTCAGCCCTTTTTTTTGAAGCCATAGTTGGAGGTTGTTGTAATGTTTTTCAACATTGTCCCCAGTGCATGTGCTGAAAAACACAACTGCTGCGCTTTGCACCATGTCATCCAACTCTTCGAGAGATCTTGCAGTTGTGAAAAGTCCAAAAACATGCATGGCCAGATGGTAGTGGTTGGGCGCACTACAAAAAGACAATGTAATCAAAATATTGATCTTCTGTAAAACTCATATTTATGATTTAATAAGTTCATGTGTGGTGTTTATGCTTAGTTTTACACCTCTATTAAACAAAACAAATAATTTAGATCCCCTCATCTGTGTAAAAGGCACTGTTCAATAAATTAGTCTAAATTCAAATAAAATGTATTTATTAAAAATTTTATAACAATGTGTTGTGGAAAAATGTCGAATCCGAAGGAAGAGCAGACACAATTCAAGATTAACACAAGTATTTAATAACAGAACTCAGAAAAATACACGCGGTGCACGGTGGTGCGTAGGGAAGACTCTGTCAGAGTGTTCCGACGAACTGACAAAACCTAAGCCTTTTATAGGACTGGTCAAACCTTCTCCAAACAATGCTGCATATCACATGTCCCGACCCCCTTGGTTAATCATCTCAGAGTCATCTGCTTCCTGCATTAGTCTCAGGATCAACTTATCTGTGTCTTAACAGAATCAGCATTTATCTCGGGGTCAGCAGAAGCCTCTGCTTCCTGCATTTGTCTCGTGATCAACGTGCTATCAATGTCTTAACATCAAACACTCACTACGTTGGAATTCTAACGAACTGAAGGCTGTTTTAGGCATGTATTCAGAAGGATGTTTTAAAATGCCCACTAGGCTCATTCAAAGGTTACAGCTTCATTAAAAGGTTACATATAGGAATTAAATGGAATTACAATTTAATAAAAAAATTATCTTACACAATGACAGCTATGATAAGTTATCTAAACCTTTCTAATGTAAATAAAGAATATTTCTTACGCAAATCTACTACATCCTTTTCAAGCAAAATAAGATGTGTACGTATGTCCAACTTCTTGTCAAAGCATAACATTTGTTTTTTTTTATTATACTGAATCAGACTGTTTCGTTACATAGTGGCCAAAAAAGAATTTTCTAAAAAAAAAAAATATAGAAGGCTCCAATTCCCATCCTGCCTGTTTCTGATGAATTTTC
>NC_050520.1:1342658-1351197 GCF_002922805.2 Oryzias melastigma
AGGAAAAAAATGGCGCAAAAGGGAAGTCACGTAATACATGTGCGCGTGATTAGGGCGTGGTTAGGGAAAGGGGATCGGGGACTGACAGTGCTCTTCTGCCGCGTGTACCAAACCGATCATTTCAAAAATGTCGTCATCATGAAATAAATACGTCGTTCTGAAAAACAGCATTGTGAAATAAAAAGGACACTTTGGAAAACAGTAATTTTGAAATAAAAGTTTCTACAAAAAAAAAACTCACATGATTATAATAATATCCAACATGAAAAAAAAATATTATGATATATGTTTTTTATTATGAAATGTTTTTAACATAAAAAATATGTTTTAATGTAAAAATGAAATACATTTCATAATAAAATGGTCCATTTAAATTTTAATGAAATGTATTTCATAATAAAATGGTCAATTATTTATTGAAAAGACTTTTATTGGAGTGTTGCTTGATTAAATTATGTTGTATTTATTTATATAATTATGAACAGTTTGGGCTTCCATAGAAAACAGATAATTTTTATTTACTTATCTGACGGCGGCTGCAGGATCTAACTCTGTTTATGAATCCATCTGATCCATTAATGAAAACCAACTTTGATCATATTTATTAAAGGCAATGCTTATAAGAAACCATAAATAACATCTTACCTATTTAATATTTATTTACAGGCTGTCAAACATGTTTGAAGTCTAATGTTGATGTCTAATTTAAAAAAATTGAAGGTTTGCAGCATGGTGTACTATATTCAAGGAAGTAAAAATATATTTCAAAGTAAAATAACAATTTCCTGATTTAGTTTGTTTTAAAAAATAAAAAATTCAGGTAAATTAATTTAATAAAGCAGACTCCTGTAACATTTCTGCACACATAATGACATTTTTTGGTTTCTCACACATTTTACAGATGAATTTGTAAAATGTGTGAGAAACCATTTAGGAGGATGACGATAACAAAGTTGACTCTTCTGTACATCAGAAGAGCTTGAAAGCAAGCATGAGAATCTGTCTTAAATAAATAATAAAATGTTAATCATGAATATTTTCTTTCAAACATTTGAAAGTCTGACAGAGAGTTAGAGGTAAATGTGTTCAGAAAGACGGTCCAGTGACAGAGGGAACTTTCTCTCCATCTTCTGCTGATTTCAGGGATGAAAACCTCAAAGCAGAAACTGTCTACAGTTGGAGGGAAATGCAGAACAGAAATCTGGGTTTGATGTTAACAAGATGAAGAAAATGTTTCTGACTTGAGAAGAAGAAGACTTGAAAATGTGGAAAAACAGATTCATGTCTCCATGGATTTTCTGGTTTGTCTGGTCTGTAAAGATCCAACTGAAGAATTATTTTCAGGTGTAGAATAACACAGGTGAGCTTTTACTCATGAAGAGGATTTAACAGCTTCACATTTATTTGAAATCAAACAGCTGAAAAATGTAATACTTTAATGAACATTTTTAGAGAAAATTTGTTGAAATCTGGAATTGAATTCAGATGTAAAAAAGTTTGAGACACTAAAGAACAAATGAAACAGATTCAATCAGCCTTTAATGAGAATTTACAAAACATCAACATTTTCTGGATCACTGCAGGAACAATTTTATCCAGAAGGAAAAACGATAAGAGAATAAATGGAACCGATGTTTGAGATCCCAAGTACAAGCGGCTGAAATGAGTTTTCTCCGCAGGGTGGCTGGACGCTCCCTTAGAGATAGGTTGAGAAGCTCAGTCACCCGGAGAGAGCTTGGAGTAGAGCCGCTTCTCCTCCGCATCGAGAGGAGCCAGTTGAGATGGCTCGGGCATCTGGTCCGGATGCCTTCTGGATGCCTCCCTGGAGAGGTGTTCCGGGCATGTCCCACTGGGCGGAGACCCCGGGGAAGACCCAGGACACGCTGGAGAGACTCCCAGAGGAGCTGGAGGAAGTGGCCGGGGAGAGGGAAGTCTGGGCATCTTTTGCTTAGACTGCTGCCCCCGGGACCCGGTCCAGATGAGGAGAAGAAGATGGATGGATTTTTTTGGTGAAATTTCAGTTTTTAAATAATATTTTCAGCTTAATTGTTGGAAAAAAAAAAAACTGAACCACATTGTGATGATCATTATGATGAAAGAAAAAGATCCTAGTTTTTTTTTTTTTTTTTTTATGTCAGAAGAGTCAAATCTCCTCAATCAGTCGGACAGATTTGGAGTTTAGAGGTTTTTGCATCTCCAGATTGTCCAACATAGAAATATGGGAAAAGTTTCTCAGTGAAAGTGTCTATGTGAGTGTAGATGTGAGTCATGTCAACAGGGTTGTAGAAGGACACCTCCCCCCTGTCATAGTCCAGCTGGACTCTGATCTTCTGGAGACTCTTGGTCACAGTGAGAGTCTTACCATCACCGTTTGTGTATTTTCCATTATAATGTGATAAACACCAGCATCCATCTTTTGGTGAAGCAGAACACTCTTCCTTCCTGTTAACAGACTCTTTAGCCACACCAATGAACCATGTAGGATGATCTCCCACCTCCACCTCCCAGCTGTGTTTCCCTGATCTGAAACCCTCAGAACCAAAAACATCAGGATATTTTAGGAATCTCTCTGGATTATCAGGAAGCTGCTGAGAAGTTTTTCCTCGTCTCACACTGGTCAGATCATCAGACAGATAAAGACATCTGCTTGCAGTGTTTGGGTCCAGGACGACGGGACTGAAGTGGACCTTCTCTTTCATCTTCTCCCAGACTCTGAAGGACAGGTTGCCCACATGTTTGGCCACATCTATCAGAGCTCCTGAGAGCAGCTGTGGGTCTGACAGCGAGCTCTGGGCCCTGGCTCTGCTCTGAGTGTCTTTAGAACTGCTGAGGAACGCCTCCTTGTCTTTCTGCAGCTCTGCTTCAACAGCACTGATACTTTCTGACAGAGAGGACATCTGCTCCTGGATCCTCTTCATCTCTCTGCTCACAGTCTTGCCCTTCTGCTCCTCTTCCTCCTTCAGAGCTGCCAGTCTGGACTCCTCTTCCTCCTTCAGGAACTGGTGGAGCTTGTTGAACTCTGCTCTGATCTGTCTCTCTGTGGACAGCAGCTGCTTCTTGGAGTGTTGAATCATCTGATTGTATGTTTCCTCCACTTCTTTGTATTTCATCTTCTTGTCCTGCAGAGACTTTAAGTCAGATTTCAGCTCCTCCTTCAGCTCTTTGACTGCTTCTTCTACAGGAACCACTTTGTGACTCTGGTGCAGAGAAAACTCACAGACAGGACAAGAATCTCTCTGCTCATCTTTACAGAACAGTTTGGTTTCTCCTGAATGTTTCCTGCAGACCTCCGTGATCTTCTGCTCTCCTGTTTTTGTCTCTGATGATTCCGATTTCTGTCTTCCAGCAAACGAGTCAGCAAGTTCCTTCAGGCTAAAGTTCACAAATGGATGATCTTTAGATGATTTTCTTTTACAGATGGGACAGTTTTTGCTCAGAGTTTGTTCCCAGAACCTCTTCAGACAGCTCGAACAGAAGTTGTGGTTGCAGCTCAGAGTTACAGGATCATTGAAAGTCTCTGAACAAATGTGACAGTTCAGGTATTCCAGAAGAGCAGCTCTCTCAGCCATTTCTAACCAAAATCTTTCAGTCTCAGGACTCACCAGCTTCTGTCTTGAACTTCAGGCTGAAAACATTCCACAAATCTTTGTCTTTCCAGCAGAGATCCAAACAGCTTTAATGGCGTCTGAGTTCACTTCAATTCCAAAGTCAGAATCACTTCAGTTTCTTCAGCAGTTGATTCCTCAATCTCCTTCGTTCCCTTCAAGCTGAACTTTAGACCGTTGAGCAACAGTCCAGTTGTTTTCCCTCCTATCTCTGCTATGACGCAGGTTGGCTCTGGTTCAGGAGGACTTTGACATTTTATAGTCCTTGCTAACATTCATCTGTGGATTGTGGATCTTCTCTGACTTCAGCCTTAGTCTAATCCTTCAGATGTTCATCTAAATTCTTGAATGAATTTTATTTGACAGTCTTCTTCCTGCAGCAGTTCTCCTGTTGCTGCTTCACCTTTCCATACATTTACTGTAGTGTTCGTTTAAAATGTTGGAATACAGCCCTTTGTGAACAACCAGCTGGTTTCCCAGCCGTCTTCACTCCATCAAGTAGCTTACTGACCCAGACTGAGAACATTTAAACTTTTGATTAGTTTGTTAAACAGGAGTCTCAACAATTGTAGTTAGGATAATGAGCTGGAAGCCTTTTTTGTGGCAAACAGCAAGTCAAGTGTTTTATTGTTCTTGATCAACAAGTTCAGGAGAGCAGAAATTGTGGGCGTGGTTGAAGTATCCAGATATTATTAGAAGGGACTGTAGATGTGCTGTTTGTAGTTCAGAGACAGTGCTGAGGATGTCTTCATGAGCTGTTTTAGCATCTGCAGCCAGCTGGATGTTAACAGTTAACACAATAACAGGTGAAAACTCATGTGGCAGATTGTATGACCGAACACTAACCTGAGGATCCAGAGCTACATGTGGCTCTTTTATCTCTCTATTGTGAAACTTTGGCTTTGAGGAAAAAAGATCATGATTTGAATAAATCATGTTGTTACTTAGATTTTCAACTCATCAGATAACTGAGCAATAAGATGGTAAAAGGCTAACTCTTCTATGAGAACGGTTTAATATCACAACCAGCTGAAAGCACATATTTTTATCTTCTGCTGCACAACAAGATCCGTTCAAAGGCAAAGTTCTAATTATATAATTGTTTTTATATGTGAAGATTTAAAAAATTGATTCTACTTTAATGTTGTTGTGCTCATTTTTGATAGCCAAAGTAAAAGAATGGTGCAGCACCAAAGTCATGACAATAGAAAATGGTATCATTAACTTTTTAAAAAATGTAATTCAAGTAAATCTGCTGCTCGTGGATGATCTTATTTGACAAAGGATGTATTTTATTTTGAAATTAACTTTTATGTGCTGCTGGTACAAGTTAAGGAAGTTGAAATTGGTATTTATAGAAGAATATCACGCTGTTATAAGTTAATTATCGGCAATATTTACAAAGTTACAAATCTCAATGGTCACATAAACATGAATAAAGTCCAACACGGTATTAAACAGTGTTGGATTGCATTAAAAAAGACTAAAAACGTCTTCCACGTCTTCATCATCCATGAGTCCATAAATGGTTTTCTGTCTGGTCAGCACATTTCTGCTAACATTAGACTGGTTCTGGACTTAGTGGATCTTGAAGATTTGATCCCGGTGATCCTGTAATTCTGGTTTTAGATTTTCAGAAAGCTTTCCACACAGTTAGCCATAAATGTATCATCGACACCTTATCATTTTAAACTTTGGACAGTTTTTCATCAAGGTCTTTCAAACTCTCTACAAACATAATAACAGTGCTGTTAAACTTTTATGGCACTACTAGTGGATTTAATATTAACAAAGGAGTGTGACAAAGATGTTCAACTTCACCAAATATATTTTTACTTGTAGATCGAATTTTAAAAGATCTGATCCAACAGGATCAGGATCATTTAAAGGCTTTGAGGTGTTTGATAAAGAACTCAAATATCTTAACTTGCAAACAGAACCACATTTTAAAGAGATATCATATTTCAAGACATGAAAGAGCAGAAAAACAGATTCAGTCAGCCTTTAATTAGAATTTATCAACAAAACATCAAAGTCACATTTTCTGGATCACTGTGGGATCATTTTTACACAGCAAAAAAAAAAAACAGAAATTTATGGAACCAACATTTGTGGTTTTAGTCTTCCAACATTCAACAATATCTCATTAACAGCATTAACCATTAGCAAGAGCTCATCTCTTTCCAAAAACAGTTCATCTTTTCTCCAAAACATAGTTATTTGATCATTTGATGGGTGAGTGCCCTCAAAACACATCGTCTCTTCTGTTGGGTGTATTATTTAACTTGACATTTAATTACAGCAGTTACAGAACTGCAGTGAATCCTGACTGACAATCCAGTTTCAGACAGAAATGTTTTCTGATTCGGTCTAATGATGACGTTTATGGAGAATTGAAAAAGACCCTTAACTGACGTTTTAAGGCCACAGTCGAAGGATGTCCTCTAGTGGCAGCAAGATGCACTACATCCAAAAGAATGGAAATGATTTTCAAATTAAAAGAACATTTTCAGGATTGTATTTATTAAATCAATTTAATAAGTTATTAAATGTATTTATACAAAATATATAATGTATATTTATGTAAAATAAATAAATAAATAAATACATTCACATAAAACCCATGGTAATCTTTTTTTTGGATCTCTTAAATAAACTGAACTCCTGTAATATTGCTGCACTCATTGAATAAAATTAATAGTTTCTTATAAAATTCAAGTGATGATTTTCTTAAACAGTGAAGTGTTTCCATTAAGCAGATGATGTTTAAACAAACACAGCAGGTTGAACATAAGAACAACACAAGCTGAATAATGGCAGAGAAATTTAGATAATAAGAGCATAATCAGGACATGTTGAACTTTATTAGTTAAAGGAGTGAAAGCTCAGCTGTACAACCTCAGGAAAGGTGAGTGGCATACTTGAGACACAAACAGGCATAAAGAGCAAAGCTGCTGAATAGAGTGCAAATTAAAAAAAACTCAGCCCCGACGACTGTAAAACTGTAAATTGTTTTGATCCGTATTTTTTTAATTTATTTTTTAAAAAGTGGAAACTGAACTTAAACAATGAATACAGCTTAAAAAATGTTTACCAAGAAAGTTGTTCTGGCCTGTTAATATTTGAATTTCTATCTATGAAACACAGTGGTGGAATTGTAATGATGAGGACTGAGTTGTTCACAATGAAGAACAGAAATTTGGAAGAAATGAAGCAAAATGTTTCTGACTTGAGAAAAAAAACTTTAAAATGTGAAGAAGCTGTTAAAACCTCATGAGATGACCACTGTGATGAAAGAAAAAGATCTCCATTACTTCTTTTGATAACAAAAGAGTCAAATCATCTCAATCAGTCGGACAGATTTGGAGTTTAGAGGTTTTTGCATCTCCAGATTTTACAACATTGAAATATGGTAAAAGTTTCTCAGTGAAAGTGTCTTTGTAAGTGTAGATGTGAGTCATGTCTTCAGGGTTGTAGAAGGACACCTCCCCCCTGTCATAGTCCAGCTGGACTCTGATCTTCTGGAGACTCTTGGTCACAGGGACAGTCTGACCACCACAGTTTGTGTATTTTCCATTATATTGTAATAAACACCAGAATCCATTTTCTGGTGAAGCAGAACATTCTCCCTTCCTGTTAACAGACTCTTTAGCCACACCAATATTCCAGATAGGATGATCTCCCACCTCCACCTCCCAGCTGTGTTTCCCTGATCTGAAACCCTCAGAACCAAAAACAGAAGGATGTATCACATTTCTTTCTGGATTATCAGGAAGCTGCTGAGGAAATTCTCCTTGTCTCACACTAGTCAGATCATCAGACAGATGAAGATCATCATGTGCAGTGTTTGGGTCCAGGAGGACGGGGCTGAAGTGGACCTTCTCCTTCATCTTCTCCCAGACTCTGAAGGACAGGTTGCCCACATGTTTGGCCACATCTATCAGAGCTCCTGAGAGCAGCTGTGGGTCTGACAGCGAGCTCTGGGCCCTGGCTCTGCTCTGAGTGTCTTTAGAACTGCTGAGGAACGCCTCCTTGTCTTTCTGCAGCTCTGCTTCAACAGCACTGATACTTTCTGACAGAGAGGACATCTGCTCTTGGATCCTTTTCATCTCTCTGCTCACAGTCTTCCTCTTCTGCTCCTCTTCCTCCCTCAGAGCTGCCAGTCTGGACTCCTCTTCCTCCTTCAGGAACTGGTGGAGCTTGTTGAACTCTGCTCTGATCTGTGTCTCTGTGGACAGCAGCTGCTTCTTGGAGTGTTGAATCATCTGATTGTATGTTTCCTCCACTTCTTTGTATTTCATCTTCTTGTCCTGCAGAGACTTTAAATCAGATTTCAGCTCCTCCTTCAGCTCTCTGACTGCTTCTTCTACAGGAACCACTTTGTGACTCTGGTGCAGAGAAAACTCACAAACAGGACAAAAAGCTCTCTGCTCGTCTTTACAGAACAGATTGGATTCTCCTGAATGTTTCCTGCAGATCTCCATGAACTTCTGTTCTCCTGTTTTTGTCTCTGATGATTCAGATTTCTGTCTTCCAGCAAAAGAGTCAGCAAGTTCCTTCAGACTGAAGTTCACAAGCGGATGATCTTTAGATGATTTTCTTTTACAGATGGGGCAGTTTTTGCTCAGAGTTTGTTCCCAGAACCTCTGCAGACAGCTCCCGCAGAAGTTGTGGTTGCAGCTCAGAGTTACAGGATCATTGAAAGTCTCTGAACACACGTGACAGTTTAGGTATTCCAGAAGAGCAGCTCTCTCAGCCATTTCTAACTAACGTCTTTCAGTCTCAGGACTCACCAGCTTCTGTCTTTGAGTTCAGGGTGAAAATAATCCACAAATCTTTGTTTTTCCCAGCAGAGATTTAAACAGCTTTAATGGCGTCTGAGTTCAGTTCAACAAAGTCAGAGTACTTTCGGTTTCCATAGATGTCATTTCCTC
>NC_050520.1:1356173-1368122 GCF_002922805.2 Oryzias melastigma
TGTACTTAAATGATTCCAGCCCAAAAAGGTTTTTACCAAGAAGGTCGTGCTGGTCAGTTAATGTTTGAATTTCTATCTGTGAAATACAGCGGGTGAAAGTAAAAGATGTTCACGATGCAGAACAGAAGTCTGGATTTCAGGTTAACAAGATGAAGCAAAATGATTCTGACTTTTAAAGAAGAAGAGTTGAAAATGTGAAGAAGCTGTTAAAACCTCATGAGTCAATCATTGTGATAAAGGAAAATATCTCTTATTTTTCATGACACAAGAGTCAAACCATCTCAATCAGACATTTCCAGATTTTCCAACCATGAAATATAACGTTTCTCAGTGAAAGTGTCTTTGTGAGTGTAGATGTGAGTCATGTCTTCTTGAGCTCTGGGCTCTGGCTCTTCTCTGAGTGTCTTTAGAACATATTCATTCAGCAATAAGATGAGATTGTTAAATATTTCTCAGCACTCAAACATTATCTTATTGTCTCCTTTGATGCTGAGAAGACATTTGATAGTATAGAGTGGAACTACTTTTTGTTAATTTTGAAAATGTTTGGTCTAGGCAAAGGATTTATTGATTTGTTAAAATCAATAAGTGTTTTTGTAACAGTGTCAGATCACCAGAATTCAACAATGAAGAATACATCTAAATTAATTAGTAAACTTGTTTTTTTTTTTTATCATGAAGGTGCATCTTATTTAACTTGATTAAAGAATAACCTCACACTGTGACTCAGTGGTATAAAGACTTTTTCAAAACCTTCTAAATGGAAAGAATTGGGACCAAATTAAGGAACAAGAAAAATGTTTTATGGATTTATGGCGCCCTCTGCTGGAACATCTACGTAATGATCTGGCTGACACTATTCAAAAGGTTCAGGTTCATTTGAATGACTCTCCTCATGTTTGTGTGCTTGATATTACCCTCTCATAATCCTTTATTAACCTCACTTTCTGTTCTTCAACTCGTGTGTATAACGCAAATGTTAGTAATTCCTTTATATTAACTCGTCCACAGACTTTCTACCTTTTATTGTGTCTTCATTTGTCTTAGCCCAGATCGACGTGTTTTGTCTTGTCTCTTATTTTTTATTCTACTTTTTTTCTTTTCTTAAGCTGTTTTGTGAAAATAAGAAAATAGTTAAATAAAATATGATAAAAAAGAAGAAAACTTAGAAATGAAATATAGAACAGCTAATATACATTTGGCTGTTTTAGAATAAACTAATAGTCATATTTCAGCACCTAAAAACACAAATTTAGTCATTTATGTAAATTCTTTTACTGTATTTCTATTTATAAGAAACCATAAATAACCATCCGATTTATTTACTTTTTTTTGGTTCTGTCAAACATGTTTAAATGTTTAAGTAAAACATTTTTGAAGACGACTCAATAACTGCAGTTTTACAGTCTTCTGCCTGACAGCCAAAGTGGAAGAATTGTTGACTTCTGTCCTCTGGTGGCAGCACGGTGTACTACATTCAACTAAGTAAAAAAAAACATTTCAAAGTAAAGTAAGAATGTCCTGATGGAGTTTTTTTTTATATAAATAAATTCAAGTACAATTCTTTTTTTTTTTAATTTCATTCAATCAATCGAACTCATGAAATATTTCTGCATACATAAATACATGTTTTTAAGACACACATTTTACTGATGATTCTCTAAAACAACATTTAAGAGGATGATGATGATGATAACAAAGTAAATCACTAGCTCTTCTGTACATCAGAAGTACATGGAACCCAAAATGAAAATCTTTCTTAAATTATAAAATGTTAATCATGAAGATTTTCTGTCAAACATTTGAAAGTCTGACAGAATGTTGGAGGTAAATGTGTTCAGAAAGACGGTCCAGTGACAGAGGGAACTTTCTCTCCATCTTCTGTTGATTTCAGGGATGAAAACCTCAAAGCAGAAACTGTCTACAGTTGGAGGAAAATGCAGAACAGAAATCTGAGTTTGATGTCAACAAGATGAAGAAAATGTTTCTGACTTGAGAAGAAGAAGACTTGAAAATGTGGAAAAACCGGCTTATATCTCCATCTGTGGAGTCTCTGGTTTGTCTGGTCTGTAAAGATTCAACTGAAGAATTATTTTCAAGTGTAGAAACACACAGGTTAAGTTTTACTTGTGAAGAGGATTTAACAGCTTCATGTTTCTTTGAAATCAAACAGCTGAAAAATGTAATACTTTAATGGACATTTTTAGCGAAAATTTGTTGAAATCTGGAATTGAATTCATATGTAAAAAAGTTTGAGACACTAAAGAACAAATAAAACAGATTCAATCAGCCTTTAATGAGAATTTACAAAACATCAACATTTTCTGGATCACTGTGGGAACAATTTTATCCAGAAGGAAACATAATAAGAGAATATATGGAACTGATGTTTGAGAATCTTTGGTGAAATTTGAGTTTTTAAATAATATTTTCAGGTTAATTGTTACAAAAAAATATTGTGAGAAAAAAAAAACTGAACCACATTGTAATGATCATTATGAGTAAAGAAAAATATTTTTTTATGACAAAAGAGTCAAATCATCTCAATCAGTCGGACAGATTTGGAGTTTAGAGGTTTTTGCATCTCCAGATTCTCCAACACTGAAATATGGTAAAAGTTTCTCAGTGAAAGTGTCTTTGTGAGTGTAGATGTGAGTCATGTCTTCAGGGTTGTAGAAGGACACCTCCCCCCTGTCATAGTCCAGCTGGACTCTGATCTTCTGGAGACTCTTGGTCACAGTGACAGTCTGACCAACACCGTTAGTGTATTTTCCATTATCATGTAATAAACACCAGATTCCATATTCTGGTGTAGCAAGTAACTCTCCCTTCCTGTTAACAGACTCTTTAGCCACACCAATGTTCCAGATAGGAAGATCTCCCACCTCCACCTCCCAGCTGTGTTTCCCTGATCTGAAACCCTCAGAACCAAAAGCAGAAGGATATTTCATGTTTCTCTCTGGATTGTCAGGAAGCTGCTGAGAAGTTTCTCCTTGTCTCACACTGGTCAGATCATCAGACAGATAAAGACATCCATGTGCAGTATTTGGGTCCAGGAGGACGGGACTGAAGTGGACCTTCTCCTTCATCTTCTCCCAGACTCTGAAGGACAGGTTGCCCACATGTTTGGCCACATCTATCAGAGCTCCTGAGAGCAGCTGTGGGTCTGACAGCGAGCTCTGGGCCCTGGCTCTGCTCTGAGTGTCTTTAGAACTGCTGAGGAACGCCTCCTTGTCTTTCTGCAGCTCTGCTTCAACAGCACTGATACTTTCTGACAGAGAGGACATCTGCTCCTGGATCCTCTTCATCTCTCTGCTCACAGTCTTCCCCTTCTGCTCCTCTTCCTCCCTCAGAGCTGCCAGTCTGGACTCCTCTTCCTCCTTCAGGAACTGGTGGAGCTTGTTGAACTCTGCTCTGATCTGTGTCTCTGTGGACAGCAGCTGCTTCTTGGAGTGTTGAATCATCTGCTTGTATGTTTCCTCCACTTCTTTGTATTTCATCTTCTTGTCCTGCAGAGACTTTAAGTCAGATTTCAGCTCCTCCTTCAGCTCTCTGACTGCTTCTTCTACATGAACCACTTTGTGACTCTGGTGCTGAAAAAACTCACAGACAGGACAAAAAGATCTCTGCTCGTCCTTACAGAACAGGTTGGTTTCTCCTGGATGTTTCCTGCAGACCTCCATGAACTTCTGTTCTCCTGTTTTTGTCTCTGATGATTCAGATTTCTGTCTTCCAGCAAACGAGTCAGCAAGTTCCTTCAGACCAAAGTTCACATGTGGGCGATCTTTAGATGATTTTCTTTTACAGATGGGACAGTTTTTGTTCTGAGTTTGTTCCCAGAACTTCTGCAGACAGCTCCCACAGAAGTTGTGGTTGCAGCTCAGAGTTACAGGATCATTGAAAGTCTCTGAACAAACGTGACAGTTCAGGAAAGATTCCAGAAGAGCAGCTCTCTCAGCCATTTCTAAGCAAAGTCTTTCAGTCTCAGGACTCACCAGCTTCTGTCTTTGAGTTCAGAATGAAAATGTTCCACAAATCGTTGTTTTTCCAGCAGAGTTTTAAACAGCTTTAATGGCGTCTGAGTTCAGCTCAAGAGTCAGAATACTTTTGGTTTCTCCAGATGTCATTTCCTCATTCTTACTAAAGGTGCAGTAACGTTTTTTTCCTGTTGATCATGTTTCAAAGTCTTCAAACCTTTATTTAAACAACAGTTCATGCAGCTACACATTTTAAAATTATCTTTTCCAAAAACTGTACATTTAACAACACATTTTTATATTAAACAAACATTATGAAATTTGTCATATAAAAAAAATTGTAAGATAACAAATAAAAAAAATATTGGGTTTTATACAGTGTAGAACCACTTTAAAATCGTAGTCCAATAGGTGAAACAGGATCATAAACAATAGTTAGTACACGTACAGTGCCAAGGCTACACACCAAATATAAGATGATAAATAATAATAATAATAATAATAATAATAAAATAACAATAATAATAATGAAATAAAAAATACAATAGTTAAAAACTCCAGAGAATGCTAAACATATTTAAGAATAAAAGAAAATTAAGAAAATTAAAGAAAATTCAATTTTAAGAACTTGAATTGACCCCATGACGGAGAAAATTGCATTGATTTTTTATCTATTATTTTTTTTTTTTACTGAGGAAACTAATTTACATTACCTTTCAATACGTTTTAAGTGAGATATAATTAATTTTACTATTTTTTCTACAAAAAGGATTAAATCAAGTTCTCTCAGATTACGGGCTAAATCCGGCAGTAGATGCTGTTCTACCTTTGACCACGAGATGGCAGCAGATATCCGCTGCATAAACATCGACAGAAGAAGAAGAACTTCCGGTCTCACTATTGAATTAACATGGCTGCCTCCGTGAGAACATTCGTCCGCAGTTTGTCCCGCAAAAATGCCGGGTTCTCCGCAGTTCTACGGCTGTCAGACTGTCGGTGGTTCAGCGGTAAAGCCGAGGAAAGGAGCACTCACTTCGGCTTCGAGACCGTATCCGAGACGGAGAAAGCAAGCAAAGGTGAGCGGGAAAAATGCTGTTGGTTGTTAGCTAGAAAACTTTATTGATAATAACAATTCAATAAAGTAAAAAAAATAAAAAGAAGTGAAAGTTAACATTTAAAGTTGCTATCATGACGTCTATTTTCGCATAGAAGACACAAGACATTTAGTAAAGTTCAACAAAAACGAAAATTGTTTAAATAAAAACAATAAATCCTAAAATTAACAATATCGATTGTTTTAATTTTTTGTAATGTCTATAGAATAAATGTATAGGAAGCAGACAAAAAAATATAACTCCCCCCATAAAATCGAATATCTTGGAAAATTTTCAAAGTTTCCGTTTGTAAATTCAAAAGGGACTATCACATTTTATCAAGAAATATTCAAAATTATGACAATATAAAAATCTTCTTGTAATTTCATGATCTTGTTCAATGTATGGTATCTGCACAAATGTCAGGTTTCTGTAAACTAAATTAATTTCCATTAAATCAATATTTGTTTGTTTCTTTTTTTGCATGAATTCTTGCATCAGTATTGTGACCCAGAGGTGACCAGCCTGTAGAACTGTGTTGGTTCCTTCAGGCTCTCTCACTGAAAGTCCATGTTTGTGTTCTCAGTCTATAAGGTCTTTGAAAATGTGGCTCAGAAGTATGACGTCATGAACGACGCCATGAGTCTGGGGATCCACCGCCTGTGGAAGGACGCGCTGCTGCACGTCATGCACCCGCAGCCCGGCGCTCGCCTGCTGGACGTGGCAGGGGGGACGGGTAAGGCCAGCATCCCTGCAGAACACGCAGATAAATCCAGACAAAATCCAGACAACATTTGGCTCCGTCTCCCCCCCCCCCCTCTAGGTGACATCGCTTTCCGGTTCCTGGAGTACGTTCGTTCTCAGCAGGAGAGGCAGCAGAGGCGGGCGGTGTTGTTGGGACAGACGCCGTCGTGGCAGGACGTTTCTGACAGATATCCGGATGGGGGCGGAGCTCCAGAGTCTGCGGTTGTGGTCTGTGACATCAACAAGGAGATGCTGAAAGTGGGCAGACAGCGGGCCGACAGCAGAGGGGTCACGACGGGTGATCCGGTTCAACTTTTTCTGTCCCAACTGAGACAGTTTTCTCAGAAAAGTTTTCTCTGTCAACATCTGGTTCTTTCTGGTGTTCCAGGTCTGTCCTGGGTGGTTGGAGATGCAGAGGAACTGCCCTTCAACGATGACCAGTTTGATCTTTACACCATCGCATTCGGCATTCGGAACGTCACTCACATAGATCAGGTGAGTGACTTAAAGACTTATTTCATTTTTTAAATGACGTAGTAAAAACTTTAGAGACCTAAAGATGGTGATAAATACACTGACCCCGGTTCAGTATCAAAAACTAGATTGAATAATTTTTTTTTAATCAAATCAAACTTTATTTATTTAGAAAATAGTGATTTTCATGCTACAAGGTGTTCAAAGTAGTTAACAGCTAAAAACAGACAAAAACTTGAAGCTCATACTTTAAAAGCAAAAAACTTTGACCAATAAAATATTTCTAAACCCTTAAAAGAATCTTAAAATTTGAATCCACAGATGTAAACTTCAAACTTGAATCCTCCATCGTTTGTTCTGCATGAATCCTTCAGGCTGGTTCTGCTTTCAGGCGCTCAAAGAGGCTCTTCGGGTCCTGAAACCTGGCGGCAGGTTCCTGTGTTTGGAGTTCAGCAAAGTGACCAATCCTGTGCTGGAACGGTGAGCAGCAGCCTTTGATATTATGGTCTGTCTGAGGGAAATACGGCTGATAAACTCTAAAGAGTTTCAGCTGTTAGTTAATGCTGCCAAAATACTCCATTGATCAGTTTATATTTCAAATTTCCATCCAAAACTTTTTTATTTGCTGATGACAAACAATTTTCAGTCACAAAGACATGATATGAGCCAAACAAAAGTAAAACTTGTTTTCCTCCTCAGGCTCTACGATGTCTACAGCTTCCAGGTGATCCCAGTTCTGGGAGAAGTGATCGCTGGAGACTGGAAGTCTTACCAGTATTTGGTGGAGAGCATCCGCAAGTTTCCTGACCAGGTCAAAAATCAGAAACTGTCTGGAAATGATCTTCATGATCATAAGACAAATAAGCAACAGAATAAACTGTTTCATTATTTGTTTTAAAAGGGGCCCTACAATGAAAATTCTACTTTTTGAGGTTTTAAATGCATTTTACTGTTCATTCCTCACTATAAAGAACCTCAAAAGTATTTGGATCCATTTAAGAGTAACCCTCTAAAAACTAACAGCCCCTCCCATACCCACGAAAACAAGCGGTTGGAAACGTGCTGACGTAAGATTGATGCCAACCGCTCCCTCCAGGAAGAGTCTGTGCTGCAAGCTCCGCCCCCAGACTACATCAAAAACACACCCACCTTCTCCGTGGAGCTGTGGCGGGAGAGAACTATCTTCCTGTACCAGAAACTGTTCCCGGACCCATTTTTTAAATGTAGTCTCGCTTCGTTTCCAATCGGTCTGAACTTCGGTTCTGAGATTCCTCAGTCTGAATATGAAACGAACCGAGAGCGGGACAACTGAACCAAAACGGCCACCGTACCCGACAGTCACGTGATGTAAACACGGTAGAAATGAGGCGGTCGGTGAGCCATTTACAAATGTAGAGCATTCGATTGTCATGTTATCCAAAATGAAATAATTTATCCAACTGTTTAATTAATAGAATGTTTATTTTAACAGCACCAAAAGAAAGGTATAACTCGCTTTTGTGTCTCTTACGTGGCGCGTGGGCTGCTGCCGTGAAAGCTCTATTGTAGTTTCAACAGAATTCTCTTTAAAACAACATCATAAAACCACAACGATGAGACACGGAAATTCATTGAAATGTGGTCAGATGAATTCATGCTCAATAAAACGACTTTTAACGTGATCCACATTGATTCTACCGACGTGTGTTTTAGCGTGTGTACCTGTAGCGTCTCCAGTAACCATCATGCAGGATTCCTCAAACCAGCAGTGAAAGTGTTGAACCTGGTCTTCATACAGACGCTCAAAATCCATCAGCAAAATAAAAGTTTGAAAAAGGTAAAAATCCAGACAAACTTTTTCAGACCGCAGCGTAT
The DNA here is from genome assembly GCF_002922805.2 of Oryzias melastigma. Classification (NCBI taxonomy): domain Eukaryota; kingdom Metazoa; phylum Chordata; class Actinopteri; order Beloniformes; family Adrianichthyidae; genus Oryzias; species Oryzias melastigma. Next base: position 1,364,317 of record NC_050520.1, read on the forward strand.
CCATCTTTCTCTTGACAGAAGAGATCTTTAGAAACGTGGTTTTATTTACGCTCAAGGATGACGTCATGAAATGGGCGGGACTAACGAGGAGTGAAAGGCGGAGGCTCAGAAATCGAATCGTTTTACTTTCGTGTATTAAATCGGGCCACAACAATGACTCATATTTCATACATTATTTGTTTTTTAGTGTTCCCAATGAAACATATGATCATATATATGGATATAGTTTACTCTGAAAGGCTGAAGGAAATCATGGTAGGGCCCCTTTAAGTTTTGGAGTTTGTCATAAAAATCCTTCATGTTTCAACAGTTTAGTGACTGTGGATGTCAATGAAGTCTGTTCCTTCTGTGCAGGAGGAGTTCAAAGGCCTGATGGAAGACTCCGGGTTTTTCTGTGTGCAGTACTTCAACCTGACAGGGGGGGTGGTGGCTCTGCACTCTGGCTTCAAGCTGTGAGGAAGAGCGGCTCTTCGTCTGTGTGGCTGATTTCTGACATGTTTTTGGAGAAACTCGGTTAAAGTCAGAGTGAAACTGTTGTGTTGCTGCTCTATAGAAACAGTTTGTTTCCTCGCATCTGTAAAAATATAAGTTCAATCTTGTGTCACAAAGATTGTTGTCCTGAACCCAAAAGAAAGAGTATATTTAACAAAATGCTTTAAATTAAAGCAAATCTCTGTTTGATGTCGTGAGTTAAATAAAGTTTATTTGTTATCAAATTAAAAGGGTTGTGATGTCATACTTTAATGACAAAAAATAATCTTAAGAAAAGCTGGACTATAAGGTTTAAGGAAGAGCTCGTCTTCTGTTTTAAAATGTGAGCTGGACTGGAACTCACTAAAGGAAGTCTTATCAAATTAGGACATTTTAAAGAAATTGATTAACCAAATTAACTTAAAATGGGCAATAAATACATCGTATTAGACGACCTGCTCTTGTCTCAAGATGGAAACCCTTTGGGGTTGCTGGGGCCTATCCCAGCTTCTGTTGGGGGAAGCTAGAAAAAACCAAAGCAAAACATGATTTGAGTAAAGAAATCCTCAGACTTGCAGTTTGAGCTTAATTGTCTTAATATATGTCTTTCAGTGTAAAAAAAAAAAAAAAAAAGACTGAAGAACACATTAAAAACACCAGAAAAGAATTCCTTTGGAGTGGGTGTTTATTTTATTTATTTATTTACTGAGACTTCTGAGTCTAGCCACCTTTCCTTAATTCATTTTAAACTCCACACAAACCAGTAAAGATCGAATGCAGAAACAATTGTTTTATATATATATATACATATATATATATATATACATCTAGTGTGGTTAGGTTAAAAGCAGTTGTAAAAATTGGAAAAGGCTTCGTCTGAAGGAAAGTGTTTGTCAAATTGGTATAAGGATTGAGCTTTTATTTTTGCGGGACATTTTTTGGGTTAATCTAGACTGATGTACTTTTTTTCTTTTACAATTATTTTTCCTATATTTTAAGGTTTATAGTCCAGGTGTTCAAAATATGCAACGGAAAAAATGATCCGATATTTAAGGCTTTTTATTTAAACTTGTCCCGTCCAACCGCTGAGCAAACAGATAAGAGCTGACAACCTCTATTCTTGGGCAGATTTTACTGACACAACACGCAAAGTGTATATTTATACAACCCCCTTCATCTATATTGATTATGTGAGTAGAGAGGCCCCGCCCATTCCAGTTTGCCATTTATACCTGGTTGTTTTATGATGTTACTAGCCTCTGTTACCATCTTCTTTTTTCTCTATACTCCCCTCTTATACCTTTCTTTAGTCCCCCTCCAATCCTCTCGCTTCTTCTTTTCCGTCCGGTCTTTATTGAAAGTGATGGTACAAAAAAAACTAATAAAGAACAGGACACAGCCGTGACTTACTTGAATAAAACTGTATATTTTACAGATCTTTGTACACTTTAATTACAAAACTGTACGATACTAAAGTTTTAAAATCAGTTTTTTGGTCAGAGAAGATTTAATCGTCTTGTGTGCAATTACCATGTATTTACAAAGTCTCATGTTAGTGAGTTTTTTCTTTTCTTTCTTCAAAACAAAACCAAGTAACTCTTTCATACACTCTGAACATAAGACATGGCTTACAGATAAATATATTAGTAAATAAATATTCGGAGAACATATTTCCATTTATGAAATGTGTTTGCTATACAAGTACAGAATATACATAGATTGATTTCTAGCCTTTTCCTCCTTAAACATTTGTGATGGTACTGACAGAAAATAATTATACTCTTAAAAATATTACTTTTTTGTACGCAGTATTTTCTTTTAAGTGCTAGAAACAATTTTAGAAAAATTAAATAGTGACTCAAGTACCCCAAAAATGTTATATTTGCAGTAGGTACATATTTCTATGCAAACAAAAAAAAAAAGGCAAGATTGGATTCTCACTTGATTACAGCACTGGGTTAACTTATAAATAGGGTTATTTCAGATTTTCCCTCCTGTAGAGAATGTGTACATTTCATAGAAACAGTATAAAAACAGTCTGCAGGACAAACAGAAAGGCATGGATGAAAAGCACGGATATTGCAAATGCATCATGATTGAAACTGTGGTTCGTTTTTAACTGCATCGTTTCATAAAAACCAACACAAAAAAGGTCACAGTACAAAAAGAAGGAACCCTCCTGACATGCCAGTCTATTCCAGATACTTTCCTTTGGCCTTTTCTTTTTTTAGGTACATCCTCGATTCTTGAGAGATATTTCTAAGAGCGCGCCTCATAGAGGAAACTAGATATGTGACAATAAAAAATACACTTATTTTTCAGATGAGAGGCGGAGCCTCTCGCTCCTCACCCCGCCCCTGGATCTGGTCTGACCAAACCTGTGCAGCGTCTTTCAGTGTCAGCTTAAGGCTCTCGTGGCCTGGGTCAGGCAGGCCGCCGCACAGACACGCGTGACTCCGTAAACTGAACAGAAACCAGTGTCAGCCTTGCACTCACATTGCTTTTTTTCTGTACAGACCCATTTCCCTGCCCTGTTTTGGTAAAGCTATGTCTATACTCTACTGCAGTTGGTGACTGAAGCTGTGTAGGCAGTCAGTGTTCATGTGTGAAGGTAATTCTCATTCCAGACGCCGTCATCTCGCTGGGCTGCATCGCTCCGTCAGAGAAAAGTTTTAATTTTTCCATTTTATCAAATCGGAATTTCATGAATTGTTCACAAACTTCAGCAAACTTTGTGATAAAATTTCCCCCTAAGGATTGAGGAAACTGATCTTTTTAAGCGTTTCCATGGATACTGGAACAACACATCCAACACAAATTCTAGATTTTTGGTCAGAATTTAGCTTTAAAAGTCGCTAATCCCTCACAAAGTTGTCTCAGTGTTTCTTAGTTAGCAAATATCAGGAAAAAACTTTATGGATGCTTTTACAATTTCAAAGTAAAAGTCTGCAAATCAAAATGTTTTGGCTATGTCCGAATTCCCACCCTAATCCCTAACAATTAATAAACTATATATTGTAGGACTAAATAGGGACCTGGATTTTAAAAGCAATTCGGACACCATGCTCACGACTTTACTTTAATTTTTCTAAATGTCGGTTATGACATCACTGAAAAAAATACATTTAAACATGTTTTTTTTGTTACAAAAATTGTTTGACAGCAGTGCATTATGGTCTATATTTGATAATGTAGTGAGCATTGATGCACGCTGGTTTTACGCAAAGACTTCTGGGAAATTTCTACTCAACTTTAGGTGTGGATAGCACTAGAAATTCAAACTTACCCTTTGTTAAAATTATTCAAAAACAAACAAGCTAACATTAGCATCCCAC
>NC_050520.1:1368391-1383726 GCF_002922805.2 Oryzias melastigma
CATAGAAAAACAATGTTATTTACTATTTTAAATGTCATGAAATTGCATTCTGTCTGCTGGAAAACTGAGTCAAAATGCGAACTTGTCGATCAAAATTATTCAGATTTGGTCAAATCAAATCTAATCGCAACATTTTAAGGGGATTAACAAAGTCTTGTTTCAAATTAAAGCATCAAAGCTTTTAGACAAGTAAATATTTAATACATTTAAGACATGTTCTAAAAAAAATAATTTTTACTTCTTTAATTACGTAACTGGAGTATATTTTCTGATTAGTGGTGACGTGTGGAGACATTTAATGTTCTTTCAGAGATGCAGATAGACCCGGGGTGGGGGAACACCTGCAGCCCAGCGAGACCACGACTCAAAGCCAGAAGTGAGAACCAGAAAGCGAGCCCAATCTTCAAACGGATGCCAGGATCACCGGATTCTGTAGAGCATCACCGGACTCTGTGGCCACAGGAATGAACACGATACATTTTCCTATCTAGAGACTAGAGGCCATTTCAGTAGAAATCCACACAATCTAGGATGAAAACATTCAGTGCTCCAGGAGCAAAGTTAGAAAGAAGGCAACTGAGGGTTTCAACGATTGACAGATGCGGTACCGCACATTCTGGTGTTCTGGACCGGAGTACGCAGACCCCCCCGGTCCGGTTAGGTACTGCTCCCCAGTGTAGGGAGGCCTGCAGAAAGCTGAGGAGGGAAGAAGGCCCTGGTCTCCTCCTGAAGGTACGTCTGACCTCTGAGCGGCGCCGAGGACAAGTACCGCTCCGAGGGCTCGGGCTGCTCTCCTGTCCGCAGTTCCGCCTCCACGCCGACGCCGGCAGGCAATAAACTGCTCTGAGTCTCCGCCCCCGAGCCCAGTTCACAGTCCGTGTCCTCAGGAATTATGGGTATTCTCTGGTTGAGTTCACAGCAGCCCTGCGCCGAGCAGTTCTCGGGATCGGCGTACTGCACGTTGACGGCGTAGTCCTCGGCGTAGCGTCCGGCGGAGGCCCTGTGGACCTTCATCTCTTTGTAGAAGCAGCAAGGCAGCCCTTCATAGCTCACCTGTTCCGAGGAAGGACACATGTGCTCAAAGAAGTTCTGGGGGGCGGAGCTCGGAAAATCCACCCCTCTGTGACAGCGTCCCGAGGCGAGGGGCCCAGCTTGGTCCTGCCCGCTGCACTCGACGCTGGGGGGAACCACCTCGAAGCAGCAGCTGCAGGCTGCGGCTCCGCGCTCCCCCGACTCCTCCTGTGGCCCCCTGTTCCTGTCGGCCGCGGCGTCCGAAGCCACGGCTGAGGTAGTGCTAGTGTTGCTGTTCTCCCTGGGTTCCAGTGATGAGCGACTGCTGTAGTTGGGCTCCAAACTGCAGTTGGAGAGGTGGTCCCCCGAGCTGTACCCCGACGCCCCGGCGGGAAGCTGGAGGCAGTCGTGTCCTAAAGGTGCGTTGGGCGAGGAGTCTTCCACAGGAACCGTGGCGCACGCCGCCGCTTCCCCCGCAGAGCCCCGACAGGGACTCTTACTCCGGTACACGTAGGGGTCGTAGTCGCTGCTGAGCGAGCTGCGGAAGGTGGAGCAGCTCCCGTACACGCCCTGGTTGCTGACCTCGGTGCAGTCCAGCATGGAGTCGCTGGAGGAGCAGTGGCACTGCCCCGAGCTGCTGCTGCTGCTGTCGCTGCCCGGACAGTCCGCCAGGTAGCCGCTGCACACCGAGCGGTGGCCGTGGTAACAGCTCAGGCCGGACGCGCTGCCGCCGTCGCCCACCCTGGCAGAGGAGGCGGGCGCCATGTGCACCATGGTGGGGTAAATCAGTCCCTGCTGAAAGGCCCTGCTGGGGTGGCCCTTGTGGATGGCACCCCCGAGCTGCCCCGCCACCGCCGGCCCCTGAGCGCCTTCGGGGAAGGACAGCCCCTGAAAGTAGTAGTGCTGGTACATCGTCTCGTACTGCGAGAAGCACGCCGCTCGGGAGAAGTTTCGCCCGTGGAACTTGGGCCGTTTAAAAGCAGCGTGGTGCTGTGAGGGGTAGGCGGGGGGTCCCCGGTGCTCCAGCCCACAGTGGTGGGGGTTGAGCGAGTGCTCCAGATGAAGGGCGGGGTGGTAGCTCCGGATGATTGACTGGGGAGCGTACGGCGCCTGAGGATCCGGGTGCTGGTCCACAGTCAGCACGGTGATGGGATTGCCGTGGGGGTCCATGCTGGTTCTGGTCGGGTACGCCGTCAGCTGACCGGCTCGATGCACCCTGCCGGGATAGTGGACCGGCAGCACCACCCGCTGCCTGCTATGGACCGCGTTAGCAGGGTCCATGCACGCCGGTCTCGGGTTCCCCTTCTTTTGCTCTGCGCAGGAATCAAAGCAGCAGTCAAACACCGGTTATCAGCTGAGTGAAGAGTGAGGGCGGAGCCTGGACCTCACCTATGATGTTGTGTCTGCAGTGGGGGCAGGTGTGATGCTGCAGCAGCCACGGGTCCACACACTTTTTGTGAAACCGGTGAGCACAGGGGATCACCCGCAGCTCCTGAGAGGAGGAGGAGACGGACATGAACAAAACACGAAAAGATCTCAGTGAGTTTACTCTCAATAATGAACGTTTAGGCGGATCTTGTATCCCATTTAAAGTCAATGGCTGCTTTAGACTTCACACTATTTCCACATTTTCTGGCAGAATCACCAATATTTTAGTTTATTGGAGGATCGCTGTGGTATTTGTCAGATCAGATCAGAAGACCAGGATTACCTCAGCATGTTCAGGAGATACTGCCTGTACCTTTGGTATTAAAAAATTTTATGGTTTTTAAGATTTTACACAATTTATGTGATTTTTCAGCCCTGTTGAAAATGAACGGGAATTTTTTTTAAACTCTGGGCACTTTTGAAATGTATGTAATCTTGGTATCAAAACGTTCAGGACATTTTTGCTTGTACTTTTGGTATTTTTTACGTTTTTTGAAATTTTATGTAATTTTGGGGATTATTCAAGAAATTCTTGATGCATTTTCTGCAACTTTAAATCCTTTAGCAAATGTAGCATTTTGCAAAAGCGTTTACTCTATAGCTTTAGCATTTTTTAGCAAATCCCTTCAGTAATTACAGTAAATCTCTTTAGTGATCAAATTAAGCAAAAAGCATTCACACTATTGCAGGTAATGCAACTTATCTAGTTTGATTTGTTTTTGTTTCCCGACTATCACTAATGCTAATTTGTCCTCAGTAAAGGACCTTCCTAAACCATAATATCTCCAAACCACTGAACTCTACCGAATGAACAACTTTTGGTATTTACAGAGGACATTTGGAGTTTTTCAATGAGACCAAACGTGAAGGGAATTGTAGTTTTTGGTGCTTTTGAAAAATGTTTTAGTTTGACAGCATGTTTTTCTAGTACTCTGGTTGTTAAGAGTTTAATTAGTGAACTCTGGGTTCTGAAACTTGTCCACTAGAGGGCAGCAGAGCTTCACAACTGTTTCAGTGCTGTCAGGTCTGGAACAGAGTCGGTCCAAACACAACTTCCAGCCTCAGCAGAGATGTTTTCTGGAGCTAAACAAACAACAAGCTTCTACTTGAAGGTGGATGTTGGAGCATCGGTTTGCAGTCAGATGGAGAAGTGGCAATTAGGAACACCAAAGGCACAAAAGCAGGAGTGCTCTGGCTTTAGGAAGCCATTCTCTGACGTCTGTGCTTCACTCTGCGGCCTAATATGATTCATCTTTGGCTTCTTTTTTTTTTTTTTCCTCTAAAGCTTTTGTTGCTCCAAAAAAACCCAGAAAAAGATCGCTTTGATGCCATTCAGCCTTTTATGTCGCCACTTCCTCTGTGGAATCACGGCGCCTTCTTTCTGCTTCTTACCAGAAAAAGACACAAAACCGCAAAACACAAACCGAGCCGGTCCCCCGGGGTGCCGGGTTTGTCCCTGCAGCAAATGAGCAACCGGGGCCGCATTCTTTCACAGTGAGGATTAAAGAGGACGACGGTGGGACAACAGGAAGCCCCGTCCAAACCCAGCTCCCTCTGGGTTCCTCTTAGCGGTCAGGTGCGCTGAAAGTCCAAACAGGTGGAGGAACGGGTGATGCTAATCACCAGGGGGTTCCTTGTGGAAAAATCCCACAAAAAGCTAAAGAAGCGGCGCCCTCGTTCCTGTCCTTACCTCGCCGTCGATGTACTTCTCCAGACAGATGGCGCAGTCGGAGGTGGAGCTGCTGCTCAGCGAGTCGGACGCCCCGCAGCCGCTGTCGCGCTGGACTTTCCCTTTGGCCTTGAACTTCCTGGTCTCCATCTTTTCCAGCGCCTGGCTGGCCATCCTGTTCATGGAGCTCTGCGGGCAGAGGGAATGCGGACCCATAAACAACCTCTCAGCCGCTCTTTATTTACGCCGCCGAGGCCGGCCTGCACCGCACCACACCACAGGGTGTTTGTGCTTCTACACAACATCACAGACACACAACTGAGAGAGCAAAAACAAACTTTTTTAGTTTGAAATGTGGAACTAAATCCATCTAAGATCAATTTTAAGTGACCAAAATAGATCTTTTAACACATTTACCTTAAATAGAGACTTCTGGAGGGTTACATCCATTTTAAGGGGTTCTGCTAATAGACAAATTCTAATGAACTCCTGCTGTTCTGCAGAAACTGTCCAAGGAAATGACAATATTTTTTTTTCATTCGTGCAAAAAAGTCATAATCCTAATTAGGGCTGCCATTAACGATTATTTTAATAGTCGACTAATCCCAGATTATTATTTTTTTGATTAGTCGACTAATTGGGTCATGCACAAAGTGGATGTAAAACATACATCTTAACCATCATTAGCTTTGAACCAACTAAAAATAAAGATAATAAGACGATAGTTTACTAAATTTTTAATGAATCGTTCAGCCTCTGTCTCAAATATAACAAACGTAGATTTTTTGGTGCTGAACGCTCACTACTTTGTTGAACTTTACTACACTCCGACTCCATTTAATATTAAGTAACGACTAATTGACAATTAAATTAGTCGTCAACTATTTTAATAGTCGATTAGTCGACCAATCGCAGCAGCTCTAATCCTAATTAAAAGACGACTGCAAACACAAACATCAAAAGATGATCATCTTAAAGGTGTTAGAAAAGGATTTTTGAGCATTTTATCATATTCAATAACAAAAATCTGATTTTTGAAAAGATCAGGAAGACTACATCTACTCCCGGGCAATTTGTGTCTTCAAAATAAAAGTCTTGAGGATTAAAAGGAGATTTTGTGTGACATTTGCCACTTTGAGATTTCGTCGTCAAAAACCAGCCTGATACAGGAACAGAACAGTTCTAGACATGTGGAGGTGAAGTGAAGTTTAATTAAACTTATAGTTGGACTTTTAGGAGTTGGTGACATTTCCAAACAGAATCCTGACAGGAGGAGAATCAGCAGAATCCTAACTGAGGAAACACCAGGATCTTCAAGAGTTGATTTCTTCACGAGCAGAAATAAAACCTTTTTCTCTGTTTTTGGGCGGAGCTCTGGCATTTGCGCTCACCTGGCTTCTCCTTTGCTTGAGTTTGATCTTGATGAGCAGGATGAGGCAAACTAGCGAGACGACCACGAAGAAAGCCAGGAAGATGCCCATGTCGAAGTACTCCGTGGGCTGCTGTGGAGACAGGAAGACGTCTTCAACACTCCGACAGGGATGGAGCCGCAGCATCTCAGACTCACACGTCCTCCTTTGTTTCCTTAAACTAATCTAATTTAGTCCAGACTAAAATAAATCCAGTCTAGCTTTCTAGGATGACCTCACGTTGACCCTAGCTGACAGAAAATGAAACATCTCATATGAGAGGCCCCGCCTCTTTTTCTGGACTGTTTTTCTATGGTTTTTCTACATCAATTTTTTTTAAAATCTGGACTTAGAGAAAGATAATTTTGATGCTAAAATATAAACTAAAAAGCAGAAGAAATAGTGGATGTGTTGTTCTGAGCGGACACATGACGGAGCTGCCCTGAAGGCATCACCGAGAATTCTTCCTGACTCGATACTCCGCAAGTTTCCTGCGAGTTTCTTGGTCTTTTCTTATGTTACCGGAATGTCACATGACCTTCAGTTCACCTTTGATTGGTTCCTAACAAATCTGTCCATTACTACCTCTATATTTTCATTGACTGAAACTAATTTAGAGTCATGTTTGAGACAAACGTGACAACTCTGACTATTTTAGGTTCAAATTAATTTTAAAAAATGAAGTAACACCAAAAAAATTAGACTAATTTATATTTTTCCCCCAAAATGTTTGTGTCCCAAATCCATACAATCAAGAAACATAAAAACATGAAGACAGAATGTGACAATAAACAGACAAGAAGGTAGAAATATAACTTTTTTAATATAATCTTTCAGAAAATAACTTCAGAAATACATATAAATCTGATTTAAACCCACAACTAAGGGAAATATTTTTACTGATTTCTAGTTTGGTGAAATTTCTCTGCACTTCTGACTCGATATTAAACCAAGAATTTAAGTTCTGTACACTTAAACTTAAGATTTAAAACCAAGATTCTTCTGGCTTAGAATCAATTATGAATTTATAAAGTGAAAATTAATGTTTTTTTTATCCTGCAACTGCAGAAACAAACATTTATTTGTCCATTTCTGAGACCAAAAACCTTTACATAATTGTCATAACAAGGCGATGCGTTTAAGGAACGACTATAGTCAGAATTTGACAGAAATACTGTTAACTATATAAATTATATTTACGTCCTCAAATGTGAAAAAAATGAAAATACCGTAAAATAAATGTACCTCCTTAAAATGTAAATTAATGTCAAGCTTATTTAAAATATTTACTGAAATTTTTGGGAATTAATGGGGCCTAATTGAGGCTTTTATTTTGAAGTCGAAGTTCAACACACGTCTATACAAACATCAAAACCCTGCTGGCGTTGACGTCCAGGAAGGACGTTTGGGCCGCACAGCTTACCCTGGGCGGGCGGTGCTGGATCCGAGCTCGAGCCACCTTCTGCTTGTTGACGATGTTCATCAGTTTGACGGCGTCGTTGCCTTTGACGTAAACCACCGGCCGCTTCAGAGGATCCTCGGAGACCTGGTTCAGCTGAGGAGCACAGAGCAGGAGAACATAAGAACCCATCGGCTCACTCCCAGCATGCACTGCAGGTTGTTGTTTTTCAGTCAAACATTGAGGTGAAAATTAACTTCAATTCTTTTTTTGCTTACACATTTTTGCTAAAATGTAATAGAGATAGAAAAAACCCCCAAAAGGTTTTAAATTAATTTGTTAATCAAGGAAAAGTGTAAACTTTGCACGAGAATGTGAACAAATGAAGTAACTATCTGGATTATACCAAGTCCACACACAGAGAAAAACATTTTTTTTAATTGATCAATTCAGAATTCTCTGGATTTATGTTTCGACTTCCATAAAAGAGAGTAACAACACTTGTTGTTGTCCACTTAAATCACTGGTTTTAGGACGTGAAGCAGTAAAGAAAAAAACTTTTGTTCTGATCTTTAGATCCATTCAGACGTGGAACCGTTTTCTCCAGAACTAAACTTCTCTTAAACTTAAGCTCAAAAACCAACAGAGAAATATGTTTTCTTAGGAATTAAACCCATCAGTGTAAAATGATTCAGTTTCTGTAAGTGCAATCAAACTCAAACCATCACACTGCCACCACCATGTCCGTTATTTCTCTGACCGAAAAATGAGAGAAATGTATTTTCTCTATGATCAGTTTTCTGAGTTATTGCCCAAACGTTTTGGACATTTTTGTCAAATGCTAAATCTATTTTTTTTTTCTTTGCAGTTAAGTAAATCTTGTCTTTAGTCTCTAGAACAATGCAGTTCAGTCCAGTTAATTTAATAAAAGGCTTTTTTCCTCATTCGAATGCGGATCAGGAAGGTTTGTAAATCCATTTATCTTCCCTAAATAAACTCTGAACTCATTGGTGAGTTTTCCGATCACATCGATGACGTTTATAATGACAAAGGATGATATCAACCTGCTATTAATGCAGTTTTTATCAAAAGTTTAACATGAAAATAAAAAAAAATATATTTTTAGGTTTGATTTTTTTAGTTTAAAACAAACATGCCAAAAGTTATGGCACAAAATTGTAATAAATTACAAAAATCCTTGAAATATATCATAGTTTAGTTATTCTTCGACTGAATTTTTAGACATAAAAATACTAACTGAAAGTTTTAAAAGTATATCATTTATAAATCGAGAATCCTTATAAGTCAATGTACAAAAATCTTCATTTTGTGATGTTGTTTTGGTACCAAGATGCTTTTTTTCTTTAATTATTTTGTGTTTATGTTAAAGAAATGAATAAAGGTTTATTTATAAAGCACTTTACAACAACTTTGGGGGTACCAAGAGGCTTCAAAATAAATTAATATTAAAAAATAAATGTAAAATTTGGTAAATATTAACACAATTATAAAAACAGTATAAAATTACAAAAAACAGTCAGCAATAAAATATATAAAATATAAATAAGAATGCAAAAAAAAACAAATAAAGGAAAATAAATACCACCAACTACTGAGCATGTGAATAATTATTACACGTTTAATATATAGAAATGTATGCATATCCTTTTTTCTGATCACTCCTTTTTTAAAGTCTTTAATCCGTTTCTATTTATCATGTTTATTTAACAGTTTATTTTGTTTGAAAAAGAAATCTCAAAGTTAAATTTATTCCTTTTTTTATTTCATCGCAACAGGTTTGATTTTTGTTCTAAAACATCAAAACTTATCTCAATTTTAGCAATAAAAAAATGACAACATGAGTTTTTAGACAGTATAATGACAAATATTTGTAAAAAAAGAAGGTTGGGTTGTACTTAAAGATGGACACTGAGCACTGCCACAAAAATAACCTAGTTATTAAAATATATAAATATGTGTCACCACCGGGCTTTAAAAGGTGGAGCGGTTCTGATCCTAAAGGTTCTTAAAGCGGCGGCGGTTCCTGGTGTTCCTCTGAGCTGCGGCTGCTTCTCTTTCAGGAACGTAAAGATTTGGAGAAGAAAACAATCCTTCAGTCTGTCTCTGTCTGCAGGCTGGAATCTGTAATTTGAAAAGCCAGAGGACATCCAGGCGGCGTTTTCCCAGAGAAACTCTGTGTGTTCTGGTTTCAAAAGTACAGATCTGGACCCGTTTGATCTCCCGACTGAACGAGGAGCTTCTCCTTCATGAAAACAGAACCTCCCAGCCGCACTTTCACATTTTTGGGAAGGAGTTTAGAGCAAAACAAGAAGGCAAACTTTCGAAAAGTTCACCTAACTTTGGCCCGGGGCCTTTCATAGCTCGCAAGCTCCTCCCCCTCCCTGCCCCTCGGCCTTGTGGCTCCTGTCTGTGCTGATCGGGCCGCTCTGACTGGAAAAGCCTCTCGGGGGAATTTAACACAGCCGCCAAAGCGCTGCCTTTCATGTGGTCTGCGCGCAATCCCTTTTATCTCTCAGCTCCGCGCTTTACGACCCAGCAGCAGAGAAGAAGAGGCGCAGAGACTCGGAGGGAAGAAAGGCCTGCAAGTCCGGGCCTGGCGTGGCGAGCAGAATTCCTGCCACAAAGACGCTCGGCGGCGGCCTCCTTCCTCTCCACACAGAAGATTACACGAGAGGGAAGGGCCGCGGGAACCCAGACGCTTCTCCTCATTTATTTGACTTTCTGTTCCCGTTCTTGTCGTTGGCTTACGGCGAATGTTTGGTTTGAAAGTCATCAGGCATTAGCGGCCTTTCATCACCGCCACAGATTCATGGCAGATCAAACAGCAACACGCCTTCTGTGAGGAAACATTCTCACAGCGTCTGGAAACTTTTCTGCACTTTTTCCTCTTGACTTCTCAGTTTTTTGTTGTTCCTTTAGGAACAAGAACGCAGAACTTTGTATCTTCTGCTGATGCTGATCATTTATTCCTTTGAAAAAAAGAGCAAAAGTACATAGAGTGATAAATTAAAGATGCACTCCAATGAAAATGTGTGTTTTTAACGTGTTCTTGGGGCATTTTTCTGATGTTGGAGAACTTATATCAAGGAAATTAAGATTAAAACTGGATTTGAGAGTATTTCTTTATTCAAATCATCAGGAGAAGATGAAAAAATGCAGTTTGAAAAAGATCGGATTTGTGACGTCTGGGGCTCCACTTGCAGACAAATAGGTCCATGAACGTCTTTGTTTTCCTCATCTGAATCTGGATCAAAACTGTTCGGCTGGATAGCTCTGATATTTTGTTGCACTAATGTCAGGTTGGGGTTGTGTGGGGCTGTAAGCTGGAGGGAGACAGTGGAGTGAAGACAGGTGGATGACAGGAAGTGGGGGCGGGCTTATTCCGCACAAACAGTCCCGCCCACGACTCAGGTGTGACTTTCTACTGAACTCCTGCCGCTCTGCAGAAACTATGTCCACAAAAACAACTAAGATTTTTTTATTTTGGCAAAAAAAAAAACACTAAAATCATAATAAAAAGTTAAAGAGAACACTTTGAAAATAGCTCAAGAGATGATCAAAGTCTGACTTTAATAATGCTAAAAATTGCAACAAGTTTAAAATTAAGAGAAATCTACAACTAAAATGATCAGAAAGTTTGATAAATTTACCATTTTTCCTCTTTGATAATTGAAATATTTACAAGGGAAGAAAAAGCAAAACGGCTCATAAATAAAACTGAACAAAAGCTGAAATTAAAACCTAAAAAAGTTGTTGGCCACCGATCACGTCAGGCTACACAATTAGTCAATTGGTCACGACTATTTCAAAACTAATTCAATATTGAACTAGCCGTTTTTGTTTTTTTTTAGCATCTAAAGACTATAGTGTGAGCTTTCTAATGCTGCTACAGTCTCTGACGCACACTCACAGTAGCGCTAATCCGATCAGTACTGATATCACAGGAAGTTATAGGAAGACTCAGGTACCATAACAACACATTACCACGGTTTGAAAGTGGAAAACATAAAATAAAATAAATAAAAGATGAAAGTGTCGAATGCAACATCTGCAAGGCAGAGCCTGTGTCAGCACTACGGTGATGTTACCTAGCTAAGCTAAGCTAACATTAGCACAAACTTCTTAGGTAAATGTGAAATTTCTCTGCTGAAAGAACATCTACTCTCAGTCTTTCTGCAAGACATGCAGAAATGCTAACTTTGCATCGTACGGTTTGGAATTATCCAGAGTCAGAGTGTAGTGAAGTTGAAGACATTTTGAAGACAGCTCTGGTGTTATAGTTGAGACCAAAACTTAATCTTTAGTGAAAAATAGTTCTTTCATTTCAGATGCTAACATCATTTGATTTAAGTTTTGTTTTAATACCAGGAACTATTGAAGGAAAGAGACGAATGATTCATTAAAAGTTTAATAAACTACTGTCTGTATCTTTAGTGAGCATACAGCAAAAACACTTCAAATTTAAAGCTAATGATGGATGAGTATTTTAAATCCAGTTTGATCAGATTAGTCGACTAATCAGCAAATTATCAATCAATCAAGATACTTTATTAATCCCCTGGGGGGAAATTCATTGTTTTTCGGTACAACCAAGAACAAGACAGTTCAAGGTTCCCTGCGGAAGCGTCCACTGAGCGGCGCCCCTTATTTATAAATAATAATTTTATAATTTTAAATTATTCACTGATTTCCGTATTTTCCGGAGTATAAATCGCAAAAACAAAAAATGTCAAATCAAGAAGATAAAAATCATATATAGTCACTCTAGACAAGAGTATAAATCGCACTTTTGGGAGAAAAGTCTGACGTTTCAGAACAAATCTACCAAAGTCAAGCATAGCTGAAAAGTACATAAATAAATACAAGGATACTAATCTTTTGATCTGTATAAGAAAAATATCAAAGTTTAAGAGGAAAACAATCAAATTCTCCACCATGTTTGTTTGGACGACACTTCTTCTGTTGCTGTCGGTAGCAAATACTCAGATGCAGCGCCCTCTAGTGGTCGTTAGAGGAAACAACCACAACCGCTGAAAGACAACCAGTGTTTACTGGGAAAATAACAAATAAAAAAGATTATTAATGTCTTTAAAATAAATAAATAAATACATTGCTTCTGAGTGTAATTTGCACACCTGGCTAAACTATGAATAAAAACCCACAACTTGTACTGTGGAAAATACAGTAGTCTACTACTAAAATAATCATAATAAACTATTAAAATAATCGTTTGTGGAAGCCCTAAAGGCTAAAATGGCCAAAAAAGTGAGGTCAGAAAAAAAAAGTAAAAAAAAAGAAGTTATTTTATTCTGGGTCCACTGAAAAATGTGTAAAAAAGTGAAGAAAACTTCTTTACACAAATTCCTGTTCATAAAGCTAAATAAAAGGTGAAATTTGTGCATTTTTTTCTTTTCTTTTATGAATTTACCAAAACTTTTGAGAAGATCACTTAAATCATAACATAACTGTAGTAAACAGGTGCAAAAAAGTTAAACTTTTACTGAAATGATGCAGAGAAACTTTTATAAACTGCTCAGCCACATAAGAAAAGAAAAGTTTCATGAAGAATAAAGATTAATAGCAAGCTAAAATGCAGGAAAAAGGTACAGAACAATGAAAAAACAAATTTAAATGCTCAAAAAAGGAAATTAATTGAAGATAAAGGATTGCAAAAGTGAAAAAAGAGTTAAAAGTTTCATAAACTTGTTGCTCTGAAATAAATAAACAGTAAAGTTCTGCACAGGTTTGACGCTCTTATTTCAACGTGCAAAACAAAGATTGGCAGAGAAACAGAAGTGTCTTCCCTCCCAAACTCTGCAGGTGAGGTCATGAGCACTACCTGTGCAATTATGAGCTCAGCCCAGTTTGGTCACGGTCTGGTGAAAGCTGAACCTGGATATCCATTTTCAGCGGCCTCAGAAACACAGCAGCTCAGCGCCGCGGCTGAAAGACCTAAAATGGTTGAATGAGTGCGGCTGATCCGCGCGCTTTTCACCGGGACTAAAGATAGAAAGATCATTGTTTGTGCAAACACACACTCGGCTTGTCCTCGTTCCTGGGGGCGGAACCAGACGAGCTGGGGACGGGGGCGGGGACGCCTGGGTAATTCTAGGTGTGCACAAACCTGATCGATGGCATCCGGATTCTCGGAGACATCAAAGATGACGGCGGTGGCTCCCCGCTGCACGGCTCTCTTCGCCTGCAGACACACAGGAATGACACGTTCAACAACAGTTCCCCCTCACGACACTAGGGGGAGTTCCCTCCCTCCCCCAGAGCAACCTCCATTAGATCAAAGCCACACCAACAGGGAGAAGTAAACAAGCTCATGTGGCCGTTCTCTCGCTTCCCCGGAGCCTCCATGATGTCATGCTTGCAGCGTGACACCCCGTCAGGCTCCGTGCGCAGCTCTGCGTGATGCAACTCCCCACGGCAGAGTGCAACTCTGCAGCACAGACTCCCAAAAGTTAAATCAAGGATTTCCGGGAGCTCCTTTCATCTGGGAGCGGGGAAAGTCTTTGCCTT
Organism: Oryzias melastigma; assembly: GCF_002922805.2. NCBI lineage: Eukaryota > Metazoa > Chordata > Actinopteri > Beloniformes > Adrianichthyidae > Oryzias > Oryzias melastigma. The sequence continues at coordinate 1,381,854 of NC_050520.1, forward strand.
TTGAAGGAGGAGATAAAGGGAATGCTTGCATCTGCAGAACTCGGAGTATCTCCACGCAGAATCCAAATTGGGTCGAAAACTTTTTATCTCCTAACAAGCCCCCTTTTTCTGGTGGGTTTGATGTCCGCGCTGCGTGACCTGAAGGAGCGCGGCCGGAACACCTCCTGGTATTATTAAGTGCTATTGGGCCCCCGCCAGAGCTCTTCATGACAGGGAGGGGGGAGTCGGAGATCAAAGTGAGCGCACAGTGCTGCCGACCTGCTGGACGCCGTCAGTATGTGGCGGGACGGGGATGAATGGTAATTCGGTCCTGCAGCAAGACAGAAACAAGTTGGTTCTGGTCCAGTTTGGCGCTGCTGCCCCATTAAAGAATTTGTTTTTCCTGATAATCCAGATCAATTAACTAAACTGAGGATCTTTTCTTTAACCGAAAACCCAAACCGGGTTACTAAGACCCACTCTGATAAAAATCATGTTCTTGTAGTATTTTCTGATGACATATTTAAAGAAAATTAAGCTCAAAATTTCATTTCTGAGAACTTTTCATTCAAATGCTTGCAAATCAGGAGCAGATAAAAAAAATACAGTTTGAAAAAGATTTGTGACGTGGAAAATATGTGGGCGGGCTAAAAGCTCAGGGAGGGAAAAGGGGGCGGGGTCACTCCACACTAACAGTCTCGCCCACAACTCAGGAAAATTTCAAATGAACTCCTGCCGCTCTGCAGAAACTATGTCCTAGAAAATGACATTTTTAATTCTGGCTAAAAATGGCATAATTACACTCAAAAAATTAAAAATAAATAATTAAACACAGAGAACACTTTAAAAAATGGATGAAAAAAAAAGTGAGTCTTTATTTATTCACTATATACTACATTTTAAACGTCTAAAACGTTATCATTTTTTTTACAGATTGAATTTCATTTTTTTCCTTTTTTTTCCTGTTTTGATGCTAAATTTATCTTTTTGCAATAAATAATATTTTTAGTTATTTTTCTGATTGATTTATTTCAAATAAATAAATAAAACAAGATAAGGAAGACTAAGACGATACATAATTATAGTAAAAAACTAATAAAATAATATTATCTTATTTATTATTTTCAATCACATCTCATCATTAATATTTCCACCTATCCATACAGAACACACATTCATCTTTAAATCAATTGAATATAACAATGATTTTCAGATAAAGATTTATTAATCGCTTTAAATAGAGTTGGAAAAAGTTAATTTATATAATCCCACCTTAAAAGAAAATGATAAAAATTCCATGAATGATTTTTTTGATCTGCCGGTGCAAATGCTCCCTTATTCGTACTTCGAGCTGGTTAGCAGGCGGTTCAGGTGTGCTCCAGGTGCAGATGTGACAGAAACAGCTCACACTGTGAAGCTGCTTCCTGCTGTCATCCTCATATAGAAGTGCAGATATTCAGACCCAGAGCTGCTCAGTGTCAGGTAAAGAAAATTCACCTTTTATCCCATCAGGAATTCTCACCAGGATATTTCTGTGTTTGCATTGAAGCCGCCACTATTTTAATCCAGCAGATCCACTTTTATAATTCAATAAATAACACTAGAAAAAAAAAACGTATTTTGTGATTTTTCCTCAAATATTTGCTAAAAAAAAAAAATTTCTTCTTTGTGAATTGCAGGTCTTTGACTTCTGTTAGGATTCTAAATGCATCTTTTAGAATACATTCTTTAAAAAAAGTATTTTCATCCATGTTTATGACTTTTCTCATCAGGTTTGCATTATTTTTACAACGTTTTGTCCTCAGAAGAAGGAAGTTAACGATTAAACCGAGCTGTCCAGGAACTCACATTCGTAGTTCAAACATGTCTGGGTTTCCCTCTGGAAGTCTTTCAG
>NC_050520.1:1383864-1412171 GCF_002922805.2 Oryzias melastigma
CAAGCCCATGTGGAGTTTGTTAGTTTTGTCTCAATTAGATTTCCTCGCTGGTTTAATTCATGGACAAAATGTTTATGAATTTGGCTTTCAGAGCTCATTAAAGACTAATTAACCCTGCAAACCAATTCCATCTGTTGGAATAAAAGCCTCATCAGCCAGCAGAACCCTAAAAAGGGCCACGAAAACGAGCTTTTTCCTCCTGCCTCCTTTAACACTTCTCCTTTTCTCACTCCTGCTTATTTCTCTTCTTCACTCGAAAAAGTTCAAAAGAGAGCCGAGTGAAATCTCAGCGGCGGCGTTTCCCTCTCACCCAGTTTTCTCAGCCCCCCCCTCACATACACACACATTTAATTCAGCACCCGTCTGCTCCTTTGATGTTGGCTCTCCCGGTTAATAATTAATAGCTGTTGGTAAGACGCTTTGAGAAGAAAGAGATCTCCCTCCTGAAGAATCTGCAGTGCAGGGACTTGCCTGATGACAACAAAAAATGCACCCGCAGGCAAGCTGACATCTCCCATCCAAACCATGAAGAACTGCAGCCTCAGGAACCGACGTGTGAGGGGGGGTAAACGCTGCCCAAAGATTAGGTGGAAACGGACCACCTCGCCTTTGCTAATCAAACCGCAGAAACACTTGGGATTAGCAGATGTTAGGCCAGAAAACTGAGATGGAAAGATTCATTTTGACGACGATTCGATCATAATCATTATTTATGGATGACGATACGATTTATAATCGATTGATTGTTCTGATTCACCGACCTAATGCTACGGTCACAAATACAACTCCCTAATGGGGAGGTATTGACAGAATCTGAAAGATTTTAAGCCACCGCCCAATTTTTTGAAAATCAGTGGCGTGGTCATGAATGTATATGCCTCCAGGCGGCTACTTGCACTTGTTATGGACAGGCGCCATCTGAAGACATTTACACATCGTCCAATCAGAGCTCTTGTTACAGATTTGTGGCCGGCCACACCGAACGCAATTTGCTGCCCGTCGCCTGTCAAAAAATGTGTTTCCGAGCTCGTGGGAGGAGCTACCAAATAATGTTTTAGTTATGTTTATAATCGATGTTGAAAAATCAGGCTTATTTGTTGTGGACAGTTCTACAAAAACTTCTGTATTTATGTCTCCATGTTTGATTTTATATGATAATTATTAAAACATTTTCCCTGTACAGGGGGCTGTGTCTGTATGACAGCCGCTTCCACTGTGTTTCTGTGTCTCTGTGGCTGAGCTTGAAGGCTCTCTGTCTAGTATTAACCCGAGGGGAAAAATTTTAAGCAGGAGACCTTTTTCCTTTTTTAATGTCTCAATGAAGCCAGAGCCAGCAGCCTCCACAGCCCACATCGGCTCTCTGTCTGCCAGCATATCAAGCGAGTGAGCTCCGCCGCAGGAGCTAAAGTCAGCGATCTGTCCAGAGTATGTCCCGCCATCGTCCCAAAGTGGACAGATGAGCCTTCCAAACCTGCGGCTCCAAACGGTCAATGAAAAAGATGAAAGTTCAGGACAAAAAGGACAAGTTCAGGACTTTGGACTAGTTCTACTCGTCCAAAGTCCTACTCTACTCTGCTATTCTACCCGCTGATTGAATCACTGAAAACGTCGTGTGCCAAAAGCTGAGTTCCTGATTGGCAAATGTTCAGGTCATTAACATTGTAAACATTGTTCTGCTTCTCCTGGAGGATGTTTTAGTTAGGTGGTGATCACGTTTTAGCAGTACACTTTTTTCAAGAAGAGCAAATGAGCAAAAAAACTGTGCTTAAGATCACAAATATTAAAAATATTTCCTTGAAAGAGTTTGGAAATTTCATGCCTGTGTGTAAATAAAGATGTTTATTTAGTCAGCAATATATGTTTACATGTTTTTGCGTTAGCATTAGCCGTCCAATGGGAAATTCTAATAAATGTTAGCATCAAGCTAGCAGACTTTAGCTTTATGTGCCAGATCTCTCTATTTTTGATCTATTTAGCTAAGATCGATTGAGATCGATTTTATCAGCCCAGCCCTACTTTTTATACATCTAATTTTCTTTGAAATCATGCATCACATACTTTTGCATACATGTACTTTTCTTGGCCTATAGCAATTGGGCAATTACCAATATGATTTAAAGTTCTTCATTTGTTCCAAAACTTTCTATCCTTGAGAAAAACTCTCAACATCTAGCAGTGTTGGGCAAATCCCATCCGAGTCCTGAAGTCCTTCAAAGACGTGTTTCTGCTCTTTAGCTTGACCCTTGTTTCAAGAAAAGACATTAAAGAGAAACCTGAACTTTGCCGAGGGAGGGAGGGGGCGACGACACTTTACAACAGTGACGGCTAAACAAACAGAGTTAAAAAAAGAAAGAACAATCTTCCCAGAGGGAACAAAAACCGCAGCAGCAGAAACTGCTGAGAACTCAGTCTAGACACGGACGAAAATGAAAGCTATGTTTAGCATCCCTAAGTAAGCCATCCAGCTTGTCGGATCTGTGGAGGAGGAGACGTTTTCACTCATCTGGAAGGAGACTCTCCCCAATCCATCATCCGTGTGGACAGAGGATTCATGTGTCCTCATAAATATGCATGTAAAGGAAAAATCCTGCGATCAGATCCACCTGTGGAATCTGGCTCGGATCCTCCATCGCTCCCTGTCCTGCCTTCCTCCTCTCCGAGCTTTCCTTTCCCTCTCTCTGCGCCGCTATAATTAAGGAAATTAAGTCCTCAGAAGACTCCACTGCTATTATGCTGTAATTTCATGTTGCCTCCTGGCTTTACGGTTTATTAAAAGATAAAGGCATACTTTTCTCCCATGGATTTTCTTATATGTGGCCACCCCCTGCTTTCCTCTCCTTCAGTCCCTACCAGAGCCATGTGCAGCCCTATGATATTTACATTCAGCTAAATAAAACTTCTCGACGACGTGGCTCAGAAGCCCGGAGACAGAAAAGGAGCGGCGGGCTTGCACACGAAGCCATCGGTAATCCTGACGTTTGCATTTCGACTGAATTAAGCGTCTAACTGCATCTCCATCATCTCCACGGTTTGAAGTTCTACCCCACAAACGGTCCGTGTGTATGTGCAGAAACCAACAGTTTTGACTAACCCAATACCCATGATGCAATCCTCACGGTCCCTTTTACTGTTAACACCCCACCACCTAATAAAGTAACAAGCTACTTGTTTTTATTATTCATTTTTAGACCGAGGTCTGCAACCTTCAACCCTTAAACAGCCATTCGGGTCGATTTCTCACCAACCAAAACCCAGTTGGAGCCACAAAGTATTCAATCACCCTTTGGAGAAATAAGATCCTGATTTATATTTATGTTCTGGGTGCTCACATGATACATTTAAATAAACAACTTTGTTTTTTTTGGCATAAATGAAACATAAAAATGAAGGGAAAACAGCTTTTTAAATACATATGAAATAGTTTTTAACTTTTGACAGGACTTTGCATGACTTCCTTTCAAAATAAAAGACATTCTACACTAAAGGATCATGTCAATCCAGCAAATGGAGTAGGAAGTGCAAAGTCATCAATGATTAAAAAAACTGTTTATTTGACTGTTTCTGGTGCGTTTCAGCCACAAATTTACAAATATTCATAAATAAACTAACAAAAACTAAATCAGAGCTAATGAAGTGACCCCTACTATAGATTAAAACCATTATGCACACTTTAAGTCCTTGAATTTGTTCATGAATAGAAAATCTGTTTTTTAAATTATAATCTGCTTCAAGTAGATTATAATTTAATTCAGTCTTAACATAGCTTTTTTTGTTGTTATAAATAAAGTTTGATTTCATTTAATTCTAGTTGTATTTACTGATGATAAATTGATTTTCCATGATAAATGAAGTCCAAATGTGTCAGTATGACGTTGATAAATGACAGTAATTGATGGATTGAAGGAGAAGTACAGCTCCTGTTTTTATAATCCTTATTTAATGACTCATACCGTCCTTCAACTGTGTGCGAATGAATGAAGTTAAAGTTAATTTACATTTCTTTTTACTTTACTACTTACTTGCTTTTTCCTTTACAGTTAATCTAATTTTTTAAAACATTTTATTTTAACCAAACTCCTGATTTAGACCAACTCTAGCGGTAGTTTGTCCACTTTCAGTTCAAATCCCCAGTTGGTTCATACCAAAGACTCAAAAAATGGGTCCTACTGCCTCCATGATGGACACTCAGCCTTAACGGGTTGGATTAGGAGGTTAAACCACCAAATGGTTCAGGAGCACGGCTGTGTCTGCAGCTCTCAACCCCTCAGATTAATGGGTCAAATATAGAGTTGAAGTTACACACACCTGGGTTTGTGACAACTAATCCTAACTTAACCACAACGACCCACTCGGTTTAACTTTTGATCTATTTTCAAAGCATTCCCTGTGATCTTTGAATTATGATTATGCCATTTTTAGCCAAATTCTAAATACCTGTGTAGTTTTCAAGGACATAGTTTCTGCAGAGAAGCAGGAGTTGTGGGCGGGACTACTGGCACAAAGTATTCCTCATTTCCCATCATCCCTCTGTTTACACTCTCTCCCACTAGATTACAGCCCATCACACCTCCAATCTAACATTAGCGGAGCGACAAAAACGGCGAACGATATTGGAGCTATCCAGTCGTACAGTTTAGATCCAGATTCCAACTCAGAGCAGGACAACAAAGACGTTCATGGATCTAGTCGTCTACAAGTGAATGGATCTGAATGGAGTGGGGCTTTTACGCAACAACTAAAAGTTTTTTTTTAACTAAATGTTTTCATCTGCTTTAATTCACCACACTTAAAATAAAGGAAAACTCTTAAATAATTGCGATTTTGAACTCAATTTTCTTTCTATATGTCCTCCATCATCATAAAAATGCTACAAGAAGTTCCAGTTTACAGTAAAGTGGGTCTTTAGCAGTTTTGACTTCTACCTAGTTACAGTTGTCAGGTAACAGAGTCTGAATGAAACGCCTTACAAATGTTTAAATGACCTCGTTAAAAAAGAAAATGCCAGTTGGTTTACGTTCCTTTGGAAGGCCACGTTTGACCCTTCAGGTAAAATGATCAATAGGGGGCAGTAGCTGCAAAAAGTTCCTCAATCTGATCCAAAGTGATACAACGTCTTGCTGCCAAGAACAAGACGCTGAGCATCCCTCTCGCCCCCTCCCTCCTCCACGGAGACCGATTCTGGATGTGCGCGGACAGGGGCGGTTTGGGCCTCCTCAAGCTCCTCTTCACCCGACCGCCATCATATAAACTGACAGTTTACCCAACGTAAACACAGAGGCGGAAAGAATCACTTGAAGCTCTCAGTGAGTTCAGTGACTCCCATTAATATCAAAAGAAGAGGAGGTCAGATGAGGAAGGGAGCGGTGAGCCGGTTACCACATGTTGCATCTGCTGCATGAACTTCATTCTCATGCCGCTCTGGAATACGTTACAAACTAATACAGCAAAACATGTCTATTAATGTGAAAAAAAACCTTTAACGGGTCATGTGAGGCTCCACACGGGTCCTTACTGGGATTCAAACAGTTTAATTTGTCCATAGATTACACAGTTTGTCCAATAGATTTTTCTGTAAAGATGTTCTGCGATATGCAATGATATCATCATCATTTGCAGGGCTGTAACGGGTCTCTCAATACTCCAATATTCTCAATCTTTTCCAAAAAAAACAAGTATTTGTGACATCGAAGATCACTGATCTTTAAAAATAAAGTACAGCTTGGTGAAAATACACTTCAGGCAATGTTATATTGCTCTAAAATGCAGAACAATGTTGGATTTTAAGGGTAGACTTAGCAAACCGAATGTGCTACCGTTATTGTAAATAATTACATCTTTAAAGTAAAGTGTCGGTGAAGGTTCTCCTTGTAAAAGTAAGACTATTAAGTGATGAAATAAAGATAGTTTACTGAAATCAGTTCTGAAAAACAATTTTGATTTAGATATATTTGACAATTTGAATACAAAATAAAAGAAATGACAAATTAAGAATATTAGGAAATTATGTGTAAAAAAATATATGTTTTTTTCCATTACAGATGAAGAAAGCTTTTTTGTAAAACATGTTTTTTCTTGTAAACTCTGTAGTGACGTTAGATGAAAGGACTGAGTGTTTTCTCATTACATTTCCACTGAGGTGCAGTTGTCTCTTCATCTACGATCTTCTTGGAACTGTAGTCAGCTAAACTTTAAGGATGGAAAACTGTGGACAACATTTTCAGGATTTGTTGTTAAATGATCCAAAACAACAGTAATATTTATGTTTTGTTCACTGCAAAAGTCAACCAGGATGTTGACAGAGCAATTGTTGAGTGTGACGTTCTTTCATCCAAAATCTGTGTTTTATCAGTTATGTTCTATTGATTCTCATCTCCTGTTCTAAATAAAGGTATAACTGGTGTTGATTAAATACATATTATTATCATTTTTATATATCCAGTAAAAAGACATACAAATAGCAACCATAACTATTAGTGGGATGATATCTTTTTTTTCGAAAACCAAATTTCCACCTGCAGCTGAGAGCTGATATTTGCAGATACCAATATATAAGTGTCAACAATAACACAAACTTTAGATTTCCTTTTTATTTCTTTTTTTTTAGAAATTGTATGTGACCTTTTTTTAACATACAACAAGGGGTCTCATAGAAACAATATATATATCTGAAAACATTCAGACCGTTTCTTGACTGTTAGACATAACTGTAAACCATAAACTTCCACTTTCCATGAATTTATTAGGAAACCAAACAGTCAGACTCATTCCTGACTATGACTGTAAACATAGGTGAATCTCTGTATAGTTTGTTCGCCATGTTGAGGTATCCTGAAATGTAACTCATAGGTATCGTCACATACTAAGGTCTTCCAGCGACCCACTCTCCTGTTATCCAGGATGAACTTTAGTTGCTTCAATTTAAAGCATTTGTTTCCCAAAGACATCTGTGGTGTCCACACAGGCCTGAATGTTCCTCCGGTAATAGTGTTCAGCCATCAGTTTAATGGCCTCTAATTAAGACGCAAACGCGCTCAGATTGTTCCAGATCGACTGAGAGCAGCAGCCGTCTGATGGAGGAATTAGAACTAAGTCTCTTCCAGCGAGACGCTCGTCTCTAAGCTGCACTTTATGATCCACCAGTTTGCACAAACACAGATGCGGTTTGTACAGGTTACCGTGACGCAGGTCCTAAGGGGGAATCGGTTCCCATGAGTGGTTCAAATCCCCAAATGCACAACAGAGTTGTGCAACAAAACACAAAACCACAGGAAGCCAGCAGAATCATCTTCTTGGAATCCATTTCCCTTTGAAAGAGGGAAATGAGGTTCACCTCTAGGCGATCTCTAGGACGTGTGTGAAAAGTCACTTTTTTTGTCCTCACTGGTTTGATCTTCACAAAATCCAACATCATCATCTGTACCGGCACACATTGTACGGTGGCCATTCACCTGCTATTGCATAACACGAATTATACAAGTGATCAAGACGTGCGTTTGTCTGGGTGCGTATGTGAGAGATCAGCCATCTCTCAGGAGACCTGCCAGAGTAACTTGGCAACAAGCTGGCCCCAATGGAAGAGTGGAGGGAGGGGGGCAGGTTTACAGCCTGAAACGTGTCTGCAAAAGTTCCGACTTCAGTGTCAGCCTGCAACATATTCATTTTAAAAACGTGACCTCAGAAGGTCCTGGCAGGAAATGAGTCAGAAAACTTCCGGTTTATGTTTTATTTTCTGTTTTTTTATCTGTTTTCCTTTTGTTTTTTATGATTTGACAATGTTTTTTTGTTTTTTGTTTTTTTTAAATAGTGCTGGGTATCGATAATAATTTCCAGAATTGATTAGCTTCATTTCAGCAGAGCCTGGATAAATTTGATCCCAATTTTTTTTTTTTACTCTTTTGATTCTTCAATTCAATTTTGAGTTTATACATTTAGACACATTTGTTTAGGAATACATTCATAATCTACTATATATTTTGAATATATTTACTGGCATATCAATCTGATCCAGTTCACATACTGTAAATGTATCAGTGAAACAATGAGATTGTTAATATCACACAGTGTTACATGGTTTCTCTAAAGGAAAAGTTCTAACTAAAATGTTCAGATCATTAACATTGTAAACATTGTTCTGCCTCTCCTGGAGGAAGTTTCAGTTTGGCCACTAGGTGGCAAGAAGGATAAGCAAAGAATGAGCAAAAAAATTGTAATTTAGACCACAAATAGTTACTTTAAAAATATTTCATTTAAAGAGTTTAGGAAATTCATGTCTGTGAGTTTATAAAGATGCTAATTTAGTCAGCAATGTACGTTTATGTCGACCAAGCGCTAGCATTCGCTCTCCTAAGGGAAATTCCATTAAACGTTAGCGTAAAGCTAGCAAACTTTAGCTTTATGTGCTAAATCAATCTCTATTTTCATTGATCGATTATTGATCTATTAAACTTAGATCAATTCAAACTAATTAATCAATTTTAATAGACCAGTCCCCCTTTTTTTTAATTTGTCAAGTAATCATTGTTTAATTTAATGAAGTTACATACAGAGGAGTTCATGTTTCACTGGAGAAAGTCGAGAAAATTTTGCCTGAAAATTTTGGTCTAAATCATCAGTTCTCCACCACCATGCTTGATTACTAGAAACATGTCCAGTTAGATCAAAAACAAATTTACTACACACAACTATAAATATAAATTAAAACTTAAAATCCCTGAATCCTCAACATTTTTATGACTCAGAAAAAGTTTTCAAAAATAAGCTGACAATCAAAGACTTCTGTCATTTGTAAAAATGAAAGACCCTCTAATGAAAAAGAAGTTTTCTATTTATTTGAACTATTCTTTCCTTCTTACATTTGTTTCTTTTGTTTGTTTGTGACACCAGAATCAGATCTGACCACTACTGATAGATGAATCCCTGGACTCTGGTGCGATGCGGAGCCGTTCCTCATGTTCCCGCCGTGCACCACAGGCAGCATTTCCGGCGTCTGCCGTTTGATGTCTCGGGGAGACGGGGGCACGCTCTACACAAACGCGGATGCGACTGCCGCTAATCAACGAGGCTTTTTTCGTCTCCTGCCTGCTGCTCCGTCCTGCCGAGACCAAACACTGCGCCCGGAGGAGTGGACGGCTGCTAATTAAATTTCCTCCCCGTCCCTCCCATGTTGTTTTCTTACCGGTTTAGGTTTTTGCTCCTTTGTGATTCACAGAAAAAAACAAACAGTTTCGGGCGAGAGACGAGAGCACCTCTCTTAAAATGTTTCTTCTGAAGAGCAGGTAGTGACATCCTTTCCTTTATTGAGATATAAAAGGACCAAAAAATGAAATATATGTTTTCTCTTCAGATGAACAAAGTCAGATAAGAAAATGGTTCTAGTTTTTACATTTCCAAGTTTTTTTATTTATTTTTTTCTCTTATGTATAGATGAGCAAGACACCAAAAATAAGACATGTATGGTGACTCAAACAAGGTTTAGTAAAGCACTTCAAACAGTAAAGAAGCATTTTTAGCTCCACTTTGATTGTAAAACTTTGACAAAGGAATAACCACTTTATCCAAGTTGTAGCAGAAATCCATCTTAAGCATTTGCCTCAAATACCCTTAGTGGATATGGGCTGACAGGACAAAAAAAAATGGGTAAACTTGTAAGGGGTAGAGAGAAAATGTTCATGCACATTTTAACCTATGGGTATGCTGCGGGGGACAGGTCAAAGCAGGTGAGAGAATGGGGTGTCCTTTTATTTTTGGAACAATTAAAGGAGCCTGTTAATGCCGTTTATGTGCAATGTGGTTATAACTGACGGTTAGAAATTAGATAATTATATGATCGGAATAGTTTGTGTGGACATCCTACGGGCCCTTACACATCACCTGCACACCCCATACAAGTGGGCGGGCAAACTACAGCCCGGGGGTCATATGCGGTCCATTAAATCCCACCACGCTGGAATAAGTTATATTGATAATCCATATTAATGTTTTATATTCCCTGTACTTTTAGTGTCTCCCCAAAAATAAACTGAGTTGTGTTTAAGTGCAGAAAGTCATTTTGCATTCATGTTGTGTTGGAAAATGTGTAACAATTTTTTTTTGTCATTTTTGTGAACATTCCAACACAACAAACACAGTGTCTGTTTTTCCTTGAAAGGAATTGGTGCAATTGGCGCTAAACTAGGAACAGAAAACACAGTTTTTAATTAAAAAAGCATATTTTCATCGACATCCCATGCTGATTCTTTCTCATATGAGGTTGCTTACCAAAAACAGTTCAAGCTTCTGGTACGGCCCATTTGTCAAGTTTTAGAACCACTTCGTGGCCCACGAGTCAAAAAGTTTGCCCACCCCTGGGGTAGAGTGTGGCATAAAGACACTGTATGACAGCAGTACTGGTACATTCTAAGTGCCTTTCGCCTTAAGAATAATGCTTACGATACCACACTCTCATGACAATCGGACGTTCCATTTTCACGTTCAAGACACACCAGTGATACACACATCTGCCACTAACTATCCTTTAGGTTCAAAGGCAAAGTAGAAATGTAGAGAACAGGCGTTTCTTTCATGAGACTTTGACACCTACAGCAGCTTGCAGGAAATGAAACCTTGTTTTGAATGGAGATATTCAAATACATTATAAAGCCTTCATATGTAACAGAAAAAAAAAAAAAAACATGTAGTTCTACGTGACAATGTCAACCAAAGTATTGATCTGGTTTTAGAGCAAACCACAGCAGCCCTGGTTAAAATACCAAATGGTATTAGATGTATCTTGGACAGTCAGAAACTCTCAGTCCTGATATTCCTGGATCTAACCGCAGCATTTGATACAGTAAATCACAATATTTTACTTATTAGGCTGGGAGGTTTGGGCATCTCTAGTACTGTTCTGAAGAGGTTTTATTCCTATCACAGATCGTAGATTTTATACATGCTCCTCAAAGGTCTTTGAAATCAACTGTGGAGTCCCCCAAGGTTCAATTTTAGGCCTACTACTTTTTAACTTATATGTCCTGACACTTGGGGACGTGATCAGGAGGGACAGCGTATGTTGTTGTTGAGGGGTGGGGTTGGGGGGGGAGGTTGAGCTCATTGCATAGGTTCTACATAATTGAGCAATGTCTTGTTATTTGTTTTTAAAATTTATGTTTTTATGTAAAGCACTTTAAGTGAAATTGTTTTTTGGAAAAGTGTTATACAAATAAAGTTAGATTTGATCCACTTCTAATGAGACAACAGACTAAATAAGGATGTGAATGCATCCAATGGCAAGTGCTAATATCTCAAAGCATTTGAACACACCAGTACTGACAGAAAAATTAAATAACTTCAGCTTTCACAGAAAAAAATAGTTATTAAAGAAACAGAAGTTGAAAAGCAACCGATGAATAAACCCTCAGCTTCTTCAGCATCACTGCAGCATTTCATAGATTTGTGTTCCTTTGGGAAGTTGGACTGTAATCAAATGGAGACATCAGTCCAGTTTCAACTTCCCACTAAACACCACTTCTCCCTTTTTCCATAATTTCCCTTGTCTTATGGTTTTGTCTCATCCCTCTCTGCCTTGAAGCTGATTTCAGAGTTCTCACTAGCATGAAAAAGAAGCTGCTACATGATGCTCCTCTGAAGCTGCTGCTGGTGAAAGGACGTTCCTCTCATTTCCCAACAAACCAGAAGCAGGAGCAGACTGTTCCCATTAAATATTTAGAAAAAAAAAAGTGCCAACTGCCTCTGATTTAACTTGTTTCTTTCATCTTTTAAATCCAATGAAGTCTCATCTAGTGTTGGAATTTAGTCAGAAATACTTGAAGACATTTTTGCTCTATGAAATATTGCAGAGTAAACAACAGTCACTTTAATCCTTTCAGTGTCTGAGAAGTTTACAGGTAAAGTTGTGAGATAATGTGCAGATAAACACACAACTTTTGTAATCAATGGGTCAAAAGATACCTTTATTTCTTGTTTATAGGATTGAAAAACGTATTTTAATTGAGCATGGACGGCCACCTTCTTTAACTCAATCACTAAAGCTGTAGCATACAATCTTTGGACTTTGTAATTATTGATCCCACATACACAATTAATGCCATAGAACACAATAGTGTATATAACTGTGCAAAATTGATACGAAAAGCCGCTTTTCTCAGCATCAGATTCAAATAATGCACATTTATCGTATACATGGTCAAAGAGTTGGCGAATGCCACAGTAATAATTGAAACTTCAGTTGAAGATCCTGGTCTCTACTTGGTTCTTACGTCTTTCCATTGACTGTATACAAGTATTGGAGTGAGTGACTCCTCCCCCTGGGTGTTCAAAACAGGAAGTACCTGCTGGTTCCAAAAATCCAAAATCCAATAGACTTCTAAAGAGCAATAAAAAGCTTTTAGTCAATTTAGTTTCCAGTGGGAAATCCCATTATACCTTAGCTTTAGAAAAAACATTCTTGCTCTGATACTTTTGTTTTTTAGCCTTTGTGCTCTCTTATGGGGGTCCAGATGACCCGACCCTTATATTGATGTGTGATCCATCCCATGACAAAGATGGACAGGATTTTATGTCTGCCACAGACAGCAGTGAAGATGAAAAATCCTTAAAAAAAAATTAATCACACTGTCTTGTGGGGTCCAGATGACCCTACGTTTAATGTAAATATGCCTAGGACAGCACAAATGGTCTTTTTTTCATATTTTTTCCACAATTCAAGTTATTCAAGTTTAAACTGATTGCCTCAGTAAAAGTAGGTGGAGCACATTGACAGATCTCATGTATCCCATTTTCAAGTGATAGGGGTGTGGCCTTCCAACAATCTCACTTCTAATTGGTTGCCATGAAAATGTGGACTTTTGGTTCCAACATGGTGGTGTCTGTATCGCAAAATAAACAGCAACTGAACAGACTTCGTTTTTTTGGAGCCTGAAGTGAACCGATTTCTTTGGGTGATGTCACGCTCACTCTGTCCAGTTCTCAAATACAATCAGTGGTGCTTTCCTTGAGTATCTCAGCTTCTCCTCCTCCATCACCTCAGCATCTCAGATCTTGTCTCCAGAGTTGTCACAAACACTCGAGCACACATCCCTCATTGTTCGGCCCAACCTTGCCTTTCTGGCACGACTTAAGAGAAAGTTTGACTCACACGAGCGAGATGCCATTTCACCCCTGCAGGACTGCTGTATGTCAGGGAGAAGTGTCAGAATAACTGTGCGGGACCTTTAACTTTTAAAATGCAACCTTCTAGCAGCTGCACGGTCTCACTGAAAGCTCCTTGAAGAACCTGCCTGGCTTTCCAAAACAACGATTAAGATCAGGACTCGGTGTAAAGGGTCTTCCTGGCGTCATTTCCTCTTGGATCCTCTTTTTTTTTTCTTTTTGCCGTCCCCCTCTACTTTCCATCCCTCAATCTTTCTCTCATCTGAAGACCCCAGGGCTCCTTTCTTCTCTCTTTAAATAGAGGCCTGAGCTGTGAAGTCTAATAATGGTCATTTGGCCTCCCATTGAAAGCTGGGTAATTCGGCCCAGGGACAGCTCACTTTGAGCCACATGACACAAAGAGCTTCCCAGTGACCATGGAAACAAGCGCAGTGGGATCCCGGGCGCCTCCAACTGCAGTGAAACATGGCAAAGCGGTGATTTAGGAGAGGGGTGGAGGGTTTTTTGGAGAGGGGGAGCTCTCCCGACACCCCACCAGGAAGAGGGAGGAAGATAATATCAGAAAGTTGAGCCGTACACAAACATGAAAGGAGAGCCCGGGAGGCTCCATGCTTCACAGGATTTCTTTTTCTTTTCTTCCTGCTGCTCCTCCTTCGATTTGGGAGTTTCTCTTTCCATTCCTGCCTCCACGCTGCGGCTTTGAACGTGTCGGAGCAGTTAATGCTCGCCAGCATCACCAGGAAAGATAGAGCCAGCAGTCCATCAGTGGAGTTTTAGTCTTCACTAAATTATCAACATATTTGTCCTACTTAGTTGAATCAGATCACAAATGGAATTTAATTTGAAATAGTGCTGAAAAGTAGATATATACCATTACCTCGATAATGCTAGTGTGAGTGCTGTAAGCTGAATATGCCCGCCGAAGATGCTAGTGACGATAGCTGAAGATGTTGAAATTGATAGCTAAAAACACTAAGGTTGATAGTTGAAATTGCTGAAGCTAAGAGTTGAAAACGCTGAAGCTGACAGCCAGCTAAGATATTAGTTAGATGCCAAATTAGCCTAAAAAACAAACAAAAGCCTAACTTAGCCAAAACAGCTAGCATGTAGCTGAAATATTAGCTATACTCCAAAATAGCCTAAAAAAACCTTAATAATTGCCAAGATAGTCCAAAAAGTTAGCATGCTGCCATAATAACTTTCAACTTTACTACACTACAACTCCATATAATATAAAGTAACAACTAATTGACTATTAAATTAGTCGTCCGTTTTTTTAATACTCGTTTAGCCAACTAATCGCCGCAGCCCTAATTTTGAACAAACTGGGTACAAAATGCTATCTTTAAAGGATTTCTTCTTCTACCATGTGAAAAAGTAATTGCTCTCCCTCAAAGTTATTTGGAAGTTTGGACGGCAGTCTCACTTGCACAATCAAACCTGTTGAATCAAAGCATGTTTTGAACAAAAGCTGTCAAACAGCTAAAATCGATTTTTAAAAAAGCTCTCCAGTGTTCTCCACACACGGAGAACCTTCCCAGGAGCGAGCAAAGCCCAAGAACAGCAGGAGCACTTATCCAGGAGGTCACGACGGAACCAGGAGAAGATGCAACGAAGAACGGGCATCACTTTACTCAGTCCAGGCCAGAGTTCACGATTCAACAGTTAAAAACAAACATTGACGAAAGGAAGCGTTGAAGGAAAGAGACACTGAGAAACATTTGGATAATTACACAACTTTTGGACAAATGTTCTGATTAGTGCAGTCATGGTTTACATTTTTTGTGTGATTAATTAATCATGACCTTTGAATCATTGCTCTGATTAATCTATTTTTAATCAGACCTAATAATTGCTGTGAAAAGCCTCATTTTCAGGCGTTTTTCATTAAAATTTGTGACATTGTGGTGCAGTAAAATATTTAAATACAACTAAAAACTGGTTTATGAAAATTCTTTAATATAACAGGCTACAAGACTTTACACCATTGACAAATATAAAGTCTAGAGTTCTCTAATTTAACACATAAAGAGTTAGGAACACTTTCTGAGCAAAAATATTAACCACAAACATTTTATTAATACAATAATATACATGCTGACATGGATAACTCCACAGTTTACCGTCCAATGCAATCAGCCCGACATATCCCATCAATTTATGATAACGAACACCTCGTAGGACTTTATCCCTTACAGAATGGATAAAAGCTGGGCCGTTGTGGCAATGTTTGTATTAGTTCCATTACAAGCTTCAAAGTCGCACATTGATGATGTCACAGCAGCATTGCAGCACGATACGCTTGCAGAGACACCAAGACAAGCACTGGGATCAATGGAAGATGCGTTTTCAGTCGAGTTTAAATAAAACCTTCATGCACATAAAACTTTTGAACAGTCTTGGCAGGTACCATCACTAAATCTAATAATTCTTTAAAACCAAAGATGTTCCCAGTGACACAATAACACACGCTCCACAAGCTGCCGTAAATCTTTGACTATTTACGCAGTAAACCTCGTTTCAACAGATTCTGAAGCTTAGAGAAGTAGTTTGGTGCCAATATTATAAAATATATAAAATGTTGAATCTTTGCATTACTTCACTACTGTAAGGTGCTTTACATTGTCATAAAGCAATTTCTCCGGATCAGAATTAGTTGGTTATCATTAGTTGTGTAAACATTCTCCAACTGTAAAAGGTGACATATCAGTGTAAAAATACTTCATTCAGCTTCAGAATGATCTAGAGTTGCATTAATTGCATAAACGGTTGAAGAATTATAATAATTGTAAGTCAGCAATGGAGCTACATCTTCTGTTTTAAAGGATAAAACTAGTGTTGCTTTTTAACACAGAATCAGGCAGGTTAGGACAACTTTTACTGCCTTAAAATCTCTAGATAAATGTCAATTTTTTTTCTCACTCACATTACCTTATAAGGATATTAAAAGACTGTGTTTTAGCTGTTTTTGTCTGTGTAGGACAGCTCCAGACGACTGAAACTCCTCTAACAAAGCAGCTCACGATTAGCCGAGAGTCTCAGAAATGAATTGATTTTTCAGCATATGTTTGAAAGGAAGCAGGAGCTCAAAATCACTCCATCGATATGCTGCATCTTCACCGCTTTGTCAGAAATCTGTTTCCAACAAAAGTCGCGGCTGTGAATGGATCGGCGCTGCGGCGGCTCCGTCATTTACAGAACCAGGAGTTCTTCTCTTTGAGAGAAGGATGGAGTGATGGACCAGAGACAGTAAGTCATTCAGCCGCCTGCATAAAAACATGAAATATTCCCCCTGAACAGACAGCCTTCCTCTCTGACAACAAGGTCAAATCCAGGCCCGCCGCATGACACCTCCCTGGCACTGCCACGGCCCCGGGACGACCTCTAACACACACCTGAGTGTGTGAGACGGCCGGCTTGCCCGCAGGCTGCGAGCCAGCCACCAGTAAAGTCACACTCATCTGTCTTTCTCAGAAACAGCATTCTTGCAGCCCTCGTTTCTGCAGCTCCGGCCAAGTTAGCGCTAAGACGCAGCAGCTGTCTGCTCCGCCTGCGGTCCCACGGTGCCAGTATGCAGAAAAACACCGCTCGCTCGCCGACATTGTTCCTCCGAGTGTGTCAAAGACGGAGCTTCCCACACTTTTCATGCTTGTGCGCCGCTGGCTCTCGTTTCTGGACGGATGTGTCCGGAAAAGTGTCCAAGCCTTTCTTGTTGCTCCAGTTATTTTTAAGTGCTTCTTTGTAGCCGGGCCGTTCCGACCAGCTGTCTTTGGCCGCATACTTTACTAGTGCTGCCACAAACGATTATTGTAGTAGTCGACTGATCACTGATTATGTTTTACTATTAGTCCACTAATCAGGTCATGCACAAAGTGGATGCAGAACACACATCTTAACCATTATTATCTTTAAAACAGCTAAAAACTAGATATATTCATACTAGCATTATCTGCGATTATCAGCATTCGCAGTAGCATTATCTGTGATAATGCTACTGCGAATGCTTTAAGCTGAATTTGGCCACTATAAATGGTACTAACGGTAGCTGAAGATGCTGAAATTGATACCCAGCTAAAGTATTAGTTAAATGCCAAATTAGCCAAAACAAAAAAAGCCAAAATATTCCAAAATAGCTGAAATATTAGCTAAATTCAAAACAGTCGAACAAACCAAAAAAAGCCAACATATTTCACAATAGCTAGCATATAGCTGAAATATTAGCTGAATTCCAAAAGGACATAAAAAAACCTTAATACATGCCAAAATAGTCTAAAAAGCTATAATAATGCCATAATAACTTTCAACTTTACAACATTCTGACTCCATATAATATAAAGTAACAACTAATCAACTACTAAATTAGTCGTCGAGTATATTAATATTCGATTAATCGTCGATTAGTCGACTAATCGTGGCCGTCCTAGACTTTACAAACTAAAAGGCCGGCAGCATACGGGCCGAGTGGGAGGACAGCTCGCGTTTCTGTCGTCTACAGAAGAATACGGACTTTCAACCCGTCCACCTTTCCGCTGCTGAAAAGCCCGGCTCGGAGCAGATGTGGCGGGAGCGTCGGCCGGATGAAAGCTGGAAAATCAGACGTGCCGTGGTCCCGCACTGAAAGAAGAGACATCTCCTTGGCACAGATGCGCTGCGGGCCGCCAATCAAAGCCAGTGGCACGATTTCATGTTCCAGAGGAGCTGCCAAGACTCGCAGAGCATGTGTGCGCGGAGACACGGCAGATAAGGGAGGTGGAGGGGGGGCGCGCTTCTGAGAAAGGCGAGCGAGCGCCGAGGAAATGACAACTAAGAATATGTTATTGGCCGCAATAAATAGTTCCGCTGGAGACGAGATCCGTGTGCGCAGAGGTGAGAGCATGATTTACAACATTTACAAACACCTCAGAGAAACCGAAGACCCGATAAGCGCCGGCGCTCGTCACCGTTACGCAACCTCCAGATCCCCAACAAAACCACCGAAGGCATCAGAAAGGCAGTCGGGGCTGAACAGGAGCTGATCTGTCGGTGGTTTTTCCCGCTGTTAGCAGAGGAGGAGCTGCTGTTGTGGCACACTGAGGTCAGGGGTTCAACCGTCCTGCAGCTCTCACAGGAACCACACAGGAAGAGCAGGAAAAACTGTGCACATATGTGTGACACTTCAGAGGTTTCTCCTGCAGAAGAGACTTTACATCCCACTCAGACAGGAGAAAGGTGAGAAACTCCCCAAAAAGTAAACCAGTTGGGATGAAAAGTTCATTTTGTGTTTGTGGAGCTGAAATATTAGCTAAACTCCAAATTATTTTATATTTTAAAAAAAGCCTAGGTTAGCCAAAACAGGTAGCATGCAGCTAAAATATTAGCTAAACTCACAATTAATCAAGAAAAACTGAAAAATCTAAATTAGCCAAATCAGCTAGCATGTAGCGGAAATATTAGCTAAACTCCAAATTACCTTATAAAAATAAAAAAGCCAAGGTTAGACAAAACAGCTAGCATGCAGATGAAATATTAGCTAATACTCACAATTAGCCCAAAACAACTGAAAAAAACTAAATTAGCCAAATCAGCTAACATGTAGCGGAAATATTAGCCAAAGTCCAAATTAGCCTAAAAAACTGAAAAAAAATCTAAATTAGCCAAATCAGCTAGCATGTAGCTGAATTATTAGCTGTACTTCAAAACAGCCTGAAAACTAAAAAAGCCTAAATTCTCCAAAATAGCTATCATGCAGCTGAAATATTAGCCAGGCAGGAAAAAGTGTGCACATATGTGTGACACTTTAGCTTCAGAGGTTTCTCCTGCAGAGGAAACTTTACGTGTTTGAACATCCCACTCAGACAAGAGAAAGGTGAGAAACTCCCCAAAAAGGAAAACAGGATGAAATGTCCATCTTGCGTGTGGATAAAAGCAGAAACGCTTGGTTCTGGTCATCACAGGAGCGCAGACTCCGGCCCCCCGAGTTCCCAGACACTTTATTTCTGGTTGGAGTAAACAGCTTTTCTTTCCGCCCCTCCTACAATTCTGTTTTGTGTGTTCGCTGGGATTCTGTAATTGAATGGAATCTAAATTGACCAGACAAGACCCCAACACTGTTGGTGGCAAAGTGGCAGCAAAGTGGAGTGGGCTCTTGGGTTCAGTTAGGGGCCAGTCGAGTGGGGCGGGAGGTGGGGCGAGGGGACCGGAGAAAGTGCAGACGGGGCGGGGTGAGGATTTTGGAGGGCATCTAAAGAGGGGCTGGCTGGGCGGAGCTCGCAGGCTGGCAGGGGGATCAACACGGCCTGGCAGAAGTGGCGCAGCAGCCGGCCATGCCTGGGCTCGGGGCGGAGGGGTTTTTTAAGCTGTAACAATGGATTCCCCCTTTGGACAATTATAGATCAGGCTGAGCAAACACCCGTCAAGGTCCTCAGCACCGTGTCCCAAAGTCTAAAAGAGACAAATGTTCAATTTAACCTTTTAACATCAGAGCTTCAGCTCCACTGTGGACTACGGTATCACCAATAATTTACAGAAACGATTCGATTCCAATAGTTTTTTTCTAATTCTTTCGATTCCTTCAATTTAATTTTAAGTTTACACATTTATTTGTTTAAAACACATAAATAATCTATAAATGTTTTGAAGTTATTCATATTAATCTGATACAGTTCACGTACTGTAACATGTATTAGTGAAATTATGAGATTGTTTATAGCATTCAGTGTTACATGGGTTCTAAAACAGAGAAGCTCCAACAATTGTTCCGTCTCTTCCGGAGGGCGTTTTAGTTTGACCACTAGGTGGCGATCCCACTTTAGCATTACACCTTATTCCAGAAGAAAAACAGTGCTTTAGACCACAAAAATATTTCCTTAAAGAATTTCCAATGGCTTGTTGATTATGATGATGCCGTTTTTAGTCAAAATCAAAGAATTTGTCATTTTCTAGAACATAGCTTCTGCAGAGCGACATAGTTCATTAGAAATTCACCTCTAAGTTGTGGGTGGGGCTGTTGCCGTGGAGCAACCCCGCCCCCTTTTCCCTCCCTGAGCTTGTTGCCTGCCCAACATATTTTCCACGTCGTTGGCACGGCAACCCCGCCCCTACTTCCCTTCATCCTTTAGTTAACGCTTTCTCCCACTAGCTTAGAGTTCAACCTAACATTGCCGGTGTAAAAAAAAAAAAAAATAGTGAGCAATATCAGAGCTATCCAGTTCTGATCCAGATGTCAGCTCGGATGAGGAAATGACATTTATGGATCTATTGGTCTAAGTCAGAGTGGAGTGGAGCGGGGAGCGTGTGGCCCGTCATTGTAGGTTCTACGTCACACTTTCAAGCTTTTTCCAAAGTCTTTTTATTTTCTGCTCTTGAGTCCTAACAATTTAAACACACCGAAATGCCATTTCAAGTCTAATTTTCTTAATACATGTCCTGCGTTATCAAAAAATGCTACAAGACACCAAAAACACCATCTTCATCGGAGTGGGTCTTTAAAGAGGTTAAGGAGGAATCAGTTTAAGAGGAAAATACACTGTTTTTTTTACAGAAGTTGATCAAGACCAGTATGGTGTGATTCATCAAAAATGTAAACCTGAATGTTCAATAATTTATGCATGTAATGTCTGCAGATGGAGATATATCTTGGTTCCATTTTTGGAGCTGTTAGTTCCCACAATGCTCAGAATCTGGAGTGAATGCAGCAGCAGGAAGACCTCTCTGTCCACAATGGAGGAAACCATGAAATTGTCTAATAAAACAGCACAACTTTGAGCGTGAGATATAAGTTTTCAACTACAAACTCATCTATGACATTCAGAAGATACTCAGACTTCCAGAAGTTCCCATAGAAGTGTCCAGTATTATAACTTTGGGTAAATATTTTATTCTAAAAGGCTACAAGGTGTCAATTAAAAAGCGATAACACACATCTAAATAAGAGTTTTGGCAAGTTATGAACACCAGCTGGTAACAGGAACAACAGAAACTCACAACATATGCTGACAAACGTTATTGCAAACTTTATAACACTTGGATGGTTCACGCAAACAGATCATTAATTAATTTCTGAGAACGGACACCTCAAAGTGGCCGTTGGTATCTAGCTTGATTGATTACAGTTTACTAGAAACACGACACACTGAGGACCAAGCCCCCATATTCACTCTGTTCCCAAATTAGAAGCAATCCTGGAAGCATTAAGGATTGTAGTACCTCTAAAGGTACTGGGGGCTGGTCTCTGAAGCCATTTAAAAACAACTTTTCTCCAAAAATAAGAGGATGTACAGGTTGGAGTTGTGTCAGGTTTTTTATTGTGTTTCACTTGATTAGAGTTAAAAATGTTGCATTTTAGGGGCTTTTTTTAATCTTGACAGGTGGGTGGGCCTATAGGGGTTGTTGACATAAATGAAGTAAACTTTGATTAATCTGTCTGTCAAATTTCACCCACAAAATCCTGTAGATGATGGCAGGTAAAACTGTGTTCCCTCGTTTATTGCAGGAGTTACGTTCTAAAAAATAACCTGCAATAGAAGAAACCCCCGAGGATATTGATTGATGATAGTCTACAACCAATCAGGACGCAGAACGCAAGATTACACCAAAAAAAAGCAACAAGGCTGCAAAACATGAACCAGAAATAGTGAAGGAACAATGTACGCATGCTGTATGTTTATGAAAAGGACAAACGACGCCTCTTAGTGAGCCAAATGTAAGTAACTTCTGGTCTCAGGGCTGGTAGGCGTTCGGTTTGTTTTCTTACCAAACCGTCTGCATGGCTTCTCATTTTGAAACCATATCTGATCCAGGTAATCATGAGCAGATATATCTGAAACACCAGCAGGAGCTCCCACTGGAACACTGACAACCCTGCAGTGAACTTAACTGAGTGGATCCAATCAGGCTGGACGATGAATAACTTTTTTGTGTTTGGCTGAGGCACCAAAAACTAGGTGAGCTCCCCAGTTCCAGAGCAGGAACTTCCTCCATCTTCCAGCGAGCCTCACGTCGGCTCCTGCTCCAGCTGTAATCAAGCATCAGCTGGGTTCCAGCAGGCTTTCCCAAACAAAGCGCATTAGCATGTCTATGAGGCAGGAGGACTCCTTAAATCAGGAACGGCTGCTCTCTTTCTGTCACGGGAGGGAGCGGGATAAATGACTGCAGCCCCTGCGTCCTCGGGGAAATGTGGGCACATACCATTAGGAGGACCGCTTAATTAAATATGATAAAATACCACTCAGAGACTCCAGAGGGCTCTGGGCACAGAGGGGAGGAAGGGAGGGGGCAAAGGGGTAGTTGGTGGAGCGATATGAGGGAGGGGGACAGTTTATCTCCTGGCAAGGAGCAAAAATAAAACCAGGGATTATTTGGAGCTACGAAAGATCAAAGATAAATTCTGAAAAAGGGATTACAAAAATAAACATCTACAACAGGTTTCTGAAAAGGTAAAAACAGATCGACTTATTTAAGGCGCTAATCACATTAAGATGCAATAAGAAGAGCAAAGACATTGAAAAAAAAAATCCAGATTCTTTACCTTTCCTAAAACTGTGAGACAGCTGGGATCCAGTTCTGGTTGCTCCAGCTTCACCACTCCAACCCATCCGTACTCGTACAAGTCCTCTTCGTCGTTGTTGTTACATAGTCCCAAAGGATGCATCTGAGGAGACAACGGGATACGGGTGAGCTTTTGAGTCAAAGACACAAAGTTTTACATTTTTAAAAGTAGGCATGTCCAAAGTGTGGCCTGTGGGGCAAAATACAGCTGGCCTTCACATTTCTACCAGGTTCCTGTCATGAAATCAAAAGCTCCTGGTTCTTTCTCATAACTGTGTTTAGAATTTCTCGATTGTGATTGGCTAAATGATGTCACAAGCTGTTGTCGACTTTGTCGCTTTTGTGACACGTTCTGGCTCATTTCCAAAAATGTTGATAGTAACCAAAATCAAGAGATATTTTTTTTACTTCAGAATAAAAAGTGTTATTTTCCTGTTCAGATGTTTAAAAGTTTACAGTTCACATTTAATAATGTTGATGAAAGATGATTTTTTCTCCTGTATCTTTATTTTATTTTTGTCAAATGCAAAACTCATGTTAATCTTGGTTAAAATGTGTTTATTTCTGTTTCATTTGAAGAAATGAAAAGCATAACATTGTTAAAATTAATAAAGTTTATTTGCATTTAAAGTCCCAAGGGTTCAAAGAATGCAGGCCGATTGGTTGGCTCGCACGCATTTTCACCTCACCAAATCCATCCCTCTTTTGCAAAACGTTTGAATACCCCTCTAAAGGAAAAGAGTGACCCTTTTTGGATAGATTTTTACATTTTTATTTTAGTTTTTTGCCTTTTCCACTGATAAATGGAGCTGCCATGATTAATTGACTAGTCACAACTATTTATAAAATAGTTTCCAACTGATTTAACAGTCCATTAGTCGCTATTGATATAATTTCTTATCTCAAAGCTACAGTGTGTGCTTTCTTATTGTCTGCCATTGTCTTTGACACACAAGTACAGTAGTGCTAATCTGGTCAGTAGTGATGTTACAGGAAGTTCTAGGGAGACTCGGGTTGCCATAACAACACGCCAACGGAGATTGAAGAAAGTGAAAGAAAGAAGCTGCAAGATTCATTAAAAGTTTAAAAAACTATTGTTTTAATTGTATTTAATATTAGTAAGGATTTAGCTAAAACACTTCAAATTTAAAGCTAATGATGGTTAACATCTGTGTTTACATCCAGACTTGATTAGTCGACTAATTGGAAAAATAATCGGTGATTAGTCAACAATTAAAATGATAATTTGTGGCAGCTCTAATACATAATCATATTCTGAACTTCAAGATGAAAAGCAAAACCGTGAGGAATGGGCAATATATCGGTATTAGTATCAGCCAATAGTTGCATAACTTGAGTTTATTTGTATCGCTTCAATACTAAAAAAAAAAAATAAAAAAAAATAAAAATCACTGGTATGGTTCTGACTCACTCTATCTTTGACATCAAGGATACTTGTTCCTAATTGATCCTGGGCACTGCGAAACTTACAGTCTTAGTCATTAATTGTTCTGTTTTTGTGTATATTTTATATTTGACAATAATGCATGTCATTTGACAGAGAAATGTATTCAGGTATTGACTTGGAAGAAGCAAGATTATGATTGGAGGTCTTTTTGTTTGCATCGCATACACATAAAAAGACAAAAATGGTAAGAAAATAAAAAGAAAGGGAAACTGCAGTTTGCCCGAAATCGATTATTTACTTCTTGATTGATTTTATACCTTTTAACCAACAAAATCTTGTTCGTATCTGTGGTTTTCAACCGATACTGCAGTTGCTCAATCATTTTGACAAGTGTGTATTTTTTACTTTCCACCTGCTGTCACTCTCTCTGCCCGGTCGATTTTTAAATAAGTATCTAATATCATTTGGTTTTCAAATATATTTTCAGTTTTAAAGTCATACTTGTTCCTATGACATCCATTGCTGTATGTTAAAAAGGTCAACTATATGATTACACAGTAAAAGATAAGTTGTGTAATTCTTATGAAGAAATCAAATCTAAACTTGGTGTTTTGTAGACACGTAAATATCACCAAATATCGGCTATCGGCCACAGTTGCAGGGCAAATATTGGTATCGGCGGGAAAAAATTAATATCTGCCCATCCCCTAAAAACCACAATAGATCTAAAAAAGTTCACAGATTACGCCGTTTTCTTCAACGCAAACTTCAAAGATCTGTGAGCACTCTGCATCTGATTTCTTCTCATTACACTTAGCGCCAGTTAACTTAGCTAACCTCTCTGCCTGGAGGATCTGCAGAGCCAGCGCCCTGAAGATGTCTAAGAAGAGGATTAAAGGTTAAAAAGGATTGCAGACATCACAAACACTGACTCACTCCCTGAGCCCCAAACAAGACAGGGAAGACGGCCTCTTAGTTTTCAGCCATTTATCCCAAAGCATTTTTTAAACTTCACACCAGCCGTCTGGAAATCTGTCGGGAAAAGTTAAAAAGGCCGGAGAGCTTTGAGAAAGCTGCATTAAATATAAAACTCAAACAGAAACCGGACAAATACAGCTGTCAGCCCCTTCGCCACCACCTCACACAGATCTGTTCCAACAAGTCTGGATTAAAACTGTAACCAAGTGAAGTTGCTAAACCCTGGATCCATTCCCTGGCAACAGTGCAAAGACAAGCTCCTGTATTAGCATTAGAAATGGGCCAAACTGACCTGCAGGCCACTTATCCTATTAGCCCAATGACCACAGCGACCCAATCAGAGAGCGCTGTGGCGCCGAGCTCTGCCTGGCTTCCGATGACCCGAGATACCCTTCTCCCACTCGCGACCCCTCACCTTTGAACCCCACTTCATCATGTTAAGGGTAGGTCGGCCCGCAGCCGGCCAGCTGAAGACACAGTCAAAAGCCGTCCAACAACTGCGTAAGCGCATGGCGGGGGGGTTAGCTGAGTGTTGTGGGTGGCCTGTGGAATGTGGGCGACGTGTGTCACGAGCTCCAACCACATCTTTTATGAACCCCAAAAAACTCATCATAGATTTGCTTTGACGGGCAGTTTCGTTTTTTTTTTCTATGTTCAAAACATGCTAAATAGGCATTCTTGAACACGCTTTTATCGTACGGTGTTCACACTGGACTGTTGTTACCTAATACTAGCGCATGTACCAACAGTCGGAACTAGCCAAGTCCAAAATATCAAAACGGTGCAAATCTCACAAGTCTTGCTTCAGGCTTTGTTCTTTCACAGCTCTATTCCGATACATGAAAGACTTGGTGTCCAGGCAAAAAAGACTATTACTAATTTCTCCTTTAAGATCAATTTTCAAATGGTTGGCACTTCTGTGTTTCAAAAAGGACACTACTCATACATTATGACCAAACCAGTCTCTGATTGGTTTAAAGTTCAACTGGTTCAACTTTTAGAACGCATAAAATGATTGCGCATTTTGTATGTACAGCCCAAAAACAAACTTAAAAATTTGCATAGCGACCCATGAGTGCAAGGCTGAATCTGAATTATTCCATTCTCCCTACCCCTCCATTTGTTGGGGCATTTGTAGTGGAAACGGTGTCCAAAATAGTTTTTTTAAGGGCCAACCGTCAAAACAGAGGGATACAGAGCCCTCCATCGCGGAGAGGTTCCGCAAAGCACTTTTCTTTACTGGGTGCGTTCTAAAAAGAACGGAAGTGTACATTTAAATTTAAGTAATAACTTTTTGTTTTAGAATAACCTTTTCAAAGTTATAAAACCGCTGTTGTTATGTATATTTGAGCTCTGGAGCTTGTGAAATTGGTGACGTCATAACCGGTGTTTAAAAAAACAAAAAAAAAAATAGTAGTGAGCGTATTGTCCGAGTTACTTTTAATAGTTTGTTTAAAAAATTACATTTAAACAAAATTTCTTCCACAAACATTGATCAAACGCAATGCATTGTGGTCTATATTTGCTAATGTAGTGAGCATTGATGCATGCTAGTTTTCGCAAAGATTTCTGGGAAATTTCTAGTGCTCTCAATTTTTGAATTCTAGGTATCGGACAGCACAACAAAGTGGCGAACAGACTTTATAGTCCTTTATAGTAGTGAGCATTGAATCGATGCACACTGGTTTTTCGCTTAGACTTCTGGGAAATTTCTAGTGCTCTCAATTTTTGAATTCTAGGTATCGGACAGCACGACAAAGTGGCAAACGCACTTTAAAGTGTACTAAAGAAATTCGGACATACCAACTATTTTATGATAACTCTCCATTTGAAGGGCTAAATGAAGGGAGAAAGGAAGAATTCAGATTTGGTCCCAGAACCCGGAAGCCTGAAACGTGTGAATGCAAGTTTACATCGATTTTCATTGGTAATGGTCGTTTTTAAGCCTAGTGTGACCTACAGTCACATCAAAACACTGTGGTGGTAGTTTGATGGTCAGGGGCTTGAGATGACAATGACAAAGAGCACAATGTTATTTTCTGAAAGAATTAAAAAGGGCGTTTATGAAGGAATCCCCTAAAGTGTGATCAAATTAAGCCATTTTTAAGAGACAAATTAGGAATAGAAGCAGTTACTTTATCATTAAGGACCAAACACACCTTGACAGCTTTTATGTAATGCTAAATAAAGGAATAGCAAAGTTCAAAAAGAGTTTGTGACAACCCTGCAAAATGACCAGGAAGGAGGCAAATACTTTTTCACTGCACTGCAAGAGCTTTGCAAATTTTTTCACTCAGATGCTGACTGCAACCTGCTCAGGAGAGAAACGCCTCCCCCTCAGACCTCCCACACACTCAGATTAAACCGAGCATTACGAGAAATGAAACATTAGCTTCCAATCTTTAATTACAACCCTTTAAAACTCGAGGATTCTTCCTGCAGCAAACGCAGATGAGAGAGATTCTTCACGCTGCAGAGGTTTGAGAGAACTGACTGTATTCATGAGAATCTAGGAGCACGGCGCTCGCAAACTCCATCCCGGCCAACTGAGGTAACGTTTTAAATCGCACTTTGGGCGCCCTGCTGGGGAGCAAAGTCGTGTGGGAGGATCTAAAGAGCCTCCATCTGTCTCTGAGCTTCAGCCGCTCTGAATCGTGGAGCAGGAAGTGGAGCGCTGTGTGACTGTGACCTCTCTCTTCTGCTTTTCCCGCAGCTTGGATGGCAGCGGGGAGCCCTGCCGTGCCCCTGGGCCCCAAACACAGGGCTATTGTGCGGGGGCTCTTGCATCTCAAACGGGACAGAGTTGTTGTTGTGATGTTATTTGGAGGCTGGTTGTAATATCTCCACTGTGAAGACGTCCGTCAGATGGAAGCGGGAAAGGAAAGGAGCTCAGCTGCTGGACATCTCAACCACCCGGTCGTTCCACTTTGGTGATTTGGGTGGAGGGCATCTGGCGCCCCCTAAGTGCCGCAGTGGGGTGGCTCCCTTTCTGCACGTTCTGTCCAGCCTGGGGCTGCCGGCTTTCACATGAATATCCTGTTACACAGACCAAACTCTCAATGAAACCCTGCCAGGGGTTTGAACTCTGCTTGTCACTCAAGCCAAACTCACACCCCCTCCCTTGGAAAAACCACCTGTGGGGGCGGAGCTTGTTAATCATCGATCTTGCTCTGATTTAAGCTGCGTTTGTTCCGACTGCATTAACCAAAACGTGGAGGAGAAACTTTTCCAAAGTTTCCAAAAAGACCTT